>NC_073692.1:6719083-6834083 GCF_029784155.1 Uranotaenia lowii | reverse complement strand
TACGAAAAGTACTTGCGGATAAAGAAACATGTAATATCCCGTAAACAATTTTATAATATTTGCAGTTTTGTCAAAAGCTTAATTCCAAACTTAAACTTGGATTTGGATCAAGATTGCAAGTATTAAGTTTGAATCGCAAAAATTAAATCAATTTATTTTACTTTTGAAAATTAAATTTATAGTTATAAAAGGTTGAAATCTTTAAATTTGATCGAGAGTTTGAGAAATTTAAATTATTTGATTTGAGCAGATTTGAACAGTTTCTCATAGAAACTTATTCTTTGTTCAAATCGAATAAGCTAAATTGTCCAGAAAACCATGTAAATAATAAAAAAATAAAAAAAAATAATAAAAAAAATGATTTGATTTTAGAGCAAATTCAATAATTTTAACGATCGATGAAAGTAAGTTCTCTAATTTTTGCCTTATACTAATCTAGTTTAACCATTATACAGATTTTCGGATGAATTTTCAAATTTTTCTATTTAATACATTAAAATTTATATGTAAAAGAACTACGTACGTGGTTAAACAAAGGACAGCAAAGAATCAAAGAGTTTTCAAAAAGGCAATAATCATATAAAAACAATCTGGAAAAAATTGTGCCTAAATCTATATACAGTGAGCGAAATAAGAATAGCACCACTATGTTTTTTGCTTGTAAAAATATGAATGATTGAAAATTACGAAAATTTTCTTCCACAGTTTGTTCTGAAATGCTTAACGGATAAATCAAGCATAAGTTTACTTTTTTTGGACGTAGCAATTGGCGTTGAGGACCGAAAATGTGAAAAAAGGGTGCGAAATAAGAATAGCACCACTTCAGTTTTTCCACAAAAACAAGATTATTTTTAAAAATTTACTGAGTAAAAGTGTATAATAATGCTTCTACGAATTATTTGAATAGATAACTGCATTTTAAGGAGTTTTCCAGAATTCCAAAGGTTTTCAAAGATATTAAAAGGGGGTTCCAAGAGATGCTCCTTTAACTTTAAGGAATTTGATATTCGAGCTATAAAACTTTATCAAACTGCCTTAAGACTCAGCCGTCTTAAGAGCTAGAGGTCTGAAATTTGACATGGATGCTCATTAGGACCAGGAATGATGAAAAATGTTTTCAGATTTTCGGATGACCCCTTTGAAGGGGGTCGTCCATACAAGACAAATAATGTTTCCGCGATATTGACGTTACTTTTCGTCGGATTGTGTTGAAAATTTGCACATGAGTGTTTTGGAAGACGAGCAATCGATTTCAGGTGTCAAATTTTGTGTAAGGGGTCAGCCAAAGGGGTCGTCCATATTAACTGTTGGCTGTTTTTGCGGTATTGACTTTATTATACATCGTATTCAGATGAAAATTGGTACACGATAGTTTTGAGTGACGTACAATCGATTTGAGGTACTTAGTGTAAGGGGCCAGCAAAAAGGGTCGTCCATATTAACTTTTCAATATTTTTGTGATTTTGACGTTTTTCCCGATGTATAATGATGGGATGAAAATTTGCTCATTGGAGTTATTAGGGACAAACAATTGATTTCACTGATCCAAATTAAAATCAGGGGTCAGTCACAGGGGTCGTCCATATTAACTATTCACTGTTATTGCGATATTGTCGTAATTATACATCGGATTCAAATGAAAATTGGTACACAAGAGTTTTGAGGGACGAGCAATCGCTTTCAGATGTTAAGTTCAGTGTAAGGGTCCGGCAAAGGGGGTCATCCATATTAACTTTTCAATATTTTTGCAATATCGTCGTTATTATACATCGGATTCAGATGAAAATTTGCACACGGTAGTTTTCAGGGACGAGCAATCGATTTCAGATGTCAAATGTTTTGCCAGAGGTCGACGAAAGGGGTCGTCCATATTAAATAATTTTTCACTGTATTTAGCAATATTTACGCTATTATGCAATGGATTGCTTTGAAAATTTGCACACGGGAGTTTTGAAGGAAGAGCAATCGATTTCAGATATCAAAGATTGTATAATAGGCCATTGAAAGGGGTTTAACTTTTTGGAAATAAATGCGTTGTTATGTAATAATCGAGTCGAAATTTAAACACGGTGTTTTTTTGGCATGGTCAATTGATTCCTAATTTCAAATTTAGTAGCAGACAACAGAAAATGTGATCATGCAATATTTTTGCAATTATTACTTAACAATGAATTCGGAAGTGCATCTGGAAAATGCTTGGCAATTGACTTTCATACGAACTGTTCATGACATTTTCCAAACTGAAAGCGGAACGGAGTTCGTGTGGGATCAGCTAGTATTATAATACAAATCAATTTCATTTTAAGTTTCTTTTCGTCTTCAATTATTAAAGTCCTTTTGCAAACTCTTTGCTTCAACAGTGATCGTGGTTAGGAAAAAGAGCTAGTTTATCAAGGAAGAAATTTGGATTTTTATGTTACTTGATCCATTTTTATTAGATGTTTATCCAATGCCTTATAGAAATAGAAGTTTCTTTAGGAAATGTCTAGAAGCATAGGAGGTGTAGGGGAATCCTGATCGCTCCATTTACCAAAATGGATCTCTACCTTTCACCTACTATTACAACTCCTTCCTTGGATACTTGAATATGGATTCGCAGACGTATAGACGGTTTCCATTGTTGGTGATACTAACTTTTCTCTGGTTCTGACTATTTCAATTTTTTTGGAGTATGCAGGAGCGAGAGGTTGAACTTAAAGAGTATTTTATTTAATCCTTCCTGTTTTCCTATTGACTACTAGGACGTGGCCGGCGCCGTGTTTAACCATATAAACCATATTAAAAAGGAAGAGCATCAGTTTTGTACAATGAGAATGGTTGCTAATCCCAAGCACCATTCTTTTTGACTTTGTATAAAATTGATGGCCTGATAAATCACGGAGTAGCAACTATTGGCGACGTGGAACTTGTTCTGCTTAGTCATGCCAGCGATCATGGAATACATAGTTTGAAAACAAATGTAATAAATACGAAGTTCCTCTAGAATCGATTAAAAAAAAACTTGTAAAAGAAGCATTTTGAGTTCAATGATTTAAGGTGGATATGAGTAGTCAATCAAGCTAAGCTTCAAATTCAATTTAATTTTTAACGTGTCTGTAGATTTAGTTAGTTCCGTTTCAGAGTGATATCATCACAATTTTAAATGTTCACAATTAAAAAGATTTCGCAATTCGGATGATATTTACTGCCCGGCTGGGTATCAATAAACGATTAAATCAATTGTTTATTTGCTCCCCTCCTGTTTTTCTACGTCGAATTTACACATTGTTAAACCCAGCGCTTGGACGAATCTCATAAACTAAACGAAGCGCTCGCATTGAAATGTTGCTTTTATTTTCAGCAAACCGTGGCCGATAATTGAAATCAATTTTAATTAGCATTCACGGCTTCTGAATCAGCTAATAATACCCGAACAGCAAAAGCGGCACAAGAAAAGCGCCCCAGCAGCAGTGGCTGGCTGGACACATCAAAAGTTTTTGGATGGTTTGCGAACTCCCCTCATGGGAATCGGCAACTATGGCGCTCAGTAGGTACTTGAAAGAAGCTAACTTTTTGCCCCGGGAATCTGGGAACCGAATCTGGGTGGATGAGTCAGTAAAAATTGGGCCCATACATGAACGACGACCAACGACGGTACCCAGCAGTGGCCACTTTATCGTCATCGCTTTCGGAGGTAATCATCGTAAAAATTGGCTGAGACCACACAATGGAAAATTTAATTTCCCCCTTAAACATGTAAGCTGTTTCCCGGGAAGTTTTGTGAGGTGGCGCTTAACTTAGTAACTGACTGACTGTTAGAATCTTCCGTTTTCCTCGACTGCAGCAGCAATCAAAACGCAATCGGAAGGCAAATTGAATCTTGATCGGAAATTGAAAGTGCAACATCATCGTTACGTTTTCCCCTTGAAAAAAGGAAAAATATAAGAACCAACTGTGCTTCTGCAGTTCCGACCAAGAACATGCAAAGCAACAGCATATCATCCAAGCAAACTGGGTGTGAATTTTCGAAAGTTGCTCCATGTCAATTGTGCACTGGTTGTTGTCGTTAAGTCAAAGTCTGCTGCCTGGCCTGCCTTTAAGTGGTGATGCTGCTTTGAGAAAATTTTCCCATATATCCCAATCGCGTTTTGTAAACAAAAACCATCCCAAGTAAACGGGCAACAATCGATCGCGACATCGCGATTAAAAATAATATACACTCGTTCTCTTTTTTGTGGATACTCGTTGGTTCGCTTATCGCGCTTATTGCTTCACTTTGCGCAGTCTTCGCAAGGGGCCCGATGAAATCCCTTTGTTTTCATATCCGGATAATTTTCACCGAACCACTATTATTACATTATTAAATATCCTTCTTCCTAGCGATTCGAGGCAATCTTCATTTCCCGGATGCGATGGTTCTCAAATATTTTGTTAGAAATGTGGATGAGCATATGAACTCACAATATAATCAATGATTGGAATTAAGCTATCTTGCATATTGAAACAATTGTAAAAAATTCTCAACTGTTATTTACGATTTCAAATGTAGAAAACTGATAAAATTTCAATGAGTTTTTATGATTTAAAAATAACCAAAAATGAGGCATTAGCAAATTTTTAAATTTTCTGGTAAATACAAAACCCCGGCTTAAATTGTCAGAAATTTCCACTTTAACATTTGTCTATTGCCTATTCCCAGCTAACAAGAAATCGTAATACAAATGGTAATTTAAATCGTGTAAAAAGATATTTTCGATCACCATCGTAAAAATGTTTTAGTTTATTGAGTGATTTTTTATCACGATTGAATTTCGACACGCTTTGTCAAAAAACAAGTTGAATCAGCCAAATGATAAGTTAGTTTGAAAATATGCTGCGATAAGATGCGAAAATTGTTTTTTTTTCATATAAATTATGTTACGTAGTGGATATTGTACCTCTTTTATTTCAAAAGTCGCTAATATTACTACCAACACTTTTGCGCCATCTGCGAATGCCAAGATATTTTGCCCGGACTCTTACCCCAGGCGAATTACATTAGAATTTAAGAGCAATTTCGAAAATTGCAATTGATAAAATAGAAACTGATCGGAGTTAAGAAAATATGTTTATGGTTCATACTGGTCGAAATTATCATCTAATCAATTCCTTTTACCCCACTCCTAACTAAAATTATTTTGTTAGGATACAGAGGTAGCCTTGGTCCTACAGCACAAAATAGATCTTTCTCTTTTTGCAATCTCTCCATTGATTACTTGGACGTGGCCGGCATCGTTATTGGCTGTCAAAGAGAGAGCATATTTTTTGTGCAGTGTAAATGAGCTGCTAATCCCAAGCACCATTCATTTGACCTCTAATGAGGAACTTGTTCTACTGATCCGCGCCTACGATCGTGGAATTTGAAGTGCATATAGTGTGAATTGTTTAAAAAAAGCAAAAAGCCTTCAGAAATATTATTTTCAAACTTCGATAGCGCATTTCAGGTTCAACGATTAAAGCTAAATATACTGCTAAATAGATGCGAATTTGCATTGTGGTAAGATGACGAAGAGTGGACTCGGGGAACTCGAGTTCTAGTCTTGGACGGTGCATTTTTTTATATTACTCAAATTACTTATAATCTTTTGTTTGGAATAATATGTTTATCGGTTCCATATTTGTGTCTATTTATATGCTTTTTTGGTAAGTTTAAAACGATCATTTCATCTGGTACCTATGAGTAATGAGTATGAGAAATTCTGTTGTTCTTCAGATATATGTACAACTTGAATGTTTGGTGGGTTACCCATTGCCTATCACATATTGTCTATTGCATCTTTCTTATTTGCTATTGCCTCAAGTTCTGTTGTTTATTTTATTTATTTTATTCAACGTTTCAAAATTGGTAGCGCAGTTTTCAAGAACGCCTATTGTTAAATTCATTGATCCAATGGAGTATTTTAAAATCGTTCACCTATCAGTAAACTGAATTGGGCGTTTGAGAAACACCGTCGACGTGTAATGGACGTTTCGTTCTGGATTGTTCACAGCGATCACGCGACGACTTTCCCAAACGTGCAAAAAAAAACACTACCAGAACCAGATATGCAGATTATTATTATATTTCGATCATTATTCAGAGTAGATACTGGCACACACGTTCACATGGAAGGTGGATCGTCCTTCGACCTCGCTGAGCAGCGGCTCGCAAAAAAAGAGTCATGCTTTAAATTAACTCCGTCGTATACCACTTTTTTGTGCTTTCGTTACCCTCTGTGAGCATCATCGACATCGTCGTATCAGCAAAAGCTCATAAGAGGTACCCACTCTCGCGCGAGTACAGATTATCATGTTTTTACTTTCGCGATCACCTCCATCCAAGCCTTTATTATGGTTGCTTCTTTTCAGGTTAACATTCGCGCACGCTGGAACCGCATGAAGAACAGAAAAAAAAATCACGCGGCCTGAGAGCAACGAGATCGATTAACGCTGATCCCGATGATGTTCCTCCGGGCAAGGCTGTTCATTGTTCTTGCGGGTTGATTTCTTGAGCTTCGAGATTTTTTTTTCTTCTCACTATCGTTCCCTAATAGCTCGTTGTTTTCACCGTTCCACAGGAGATATATGGGCTCATGTGATCGTTTTCATTCATACAGCTTCCCTGGGCACATGTTTTGGGTCTTTTTTGTGTGTCTTCGCTTCGCGAGGCTAACAGACATTATTGGGTGGAGATTTCGTTCGCCCCCATTGTCAAAATTTGAATTTTCCCACCGTGTGAATCTGGCATGAAATCATCACAGCCAGGATCAACTTAGTTTGTTGTAACGAAAAAAAAAATCCAAAATGATCATGATGTTTTAAAGGATTGATTGTAGGTACTGATTGTCAATGTGAAGATTGCTTTTCACATCAGGATAATGATATGAAGTTTGTATGGGGGGGTGTATTAAACGTGAACAATTTCGTCTAGTTTTGTTAATATGTATAGGAGTTCAGATTGCAAGGCTATGCCAGTTTCAAATAAAGAATTTACAAAAAAAAATGTTTAAGTGTCTCTCTTTTTGTTTTGTTGAACATGCATCATAGGATCTCAATGAAACTTGATGTTTCATCGAAGGGATTCCATTACCCAACAAACATTTTTGTAGGTATATTCTCTACAACTTTGTTATACGTTTCATAAACATTATAGAATGATTTGATAGAAAGTCTCTTTGATTTTTAAACCTTATTTGTCCACTTTTCAACTTGGTTTTTGCATGAATGCCTAAAGTTAATCTTAGCTTAGCAAGCTTTGCTTAGCCTGTGTTTCCATAAATTTATAATAATTGTTTTCCGGATACATGGGTTGTTTCAAGCAAACATTACATAATGTGTTATAACTCTATCATTAATCGGAACAGTTATTTTTCATTATTTCAACCCAAAAAAAAAACTGACTCAAGACATAGCATAATTGGAAAAAATTGCATGAAAAAAAGAAGCTCACAAGTTGAAGCATGCTTATGCTTATTTTTATGATACATACACAGCCAGATCTTGTCAGCATCCCGGTGAGTAGTAAAAGTATATTTACTACACATCTTTACTCGGCCGGGCCCACTGTGCAGTATTAGATGCAAAGACAACTGGATCACAGGGAGGAAGAAATGTGGACAACAATACCATCTCTAGTGATTGACCTTAGATATAGCACCATCGTTCGCTCTTGAAAAGAAACGTTGATAATATCGAAAAAACAATATTATCTTCACCTTCATAAAATCCTTTGAAAAAAAGTTAACTTTTCAAAAGATTATATGAATAAAAAAACCTTCTCATACACATACCTTTTATTGAATAACTTTACTGTTTACTCGTTAGAAACCAGTTTTCACATTGATTAAAATAATTAAGATGAAACAAATCGTCAAATTCAATTGCCTCAGCATAAAAATTAAATTTATTACTAAGCAAACATTGTATTTCGAAAACTTCATATCCTTCCCTTTCATCATGGTAAAATTTTTGCTCAGCAAGCCTTGACTTTTCCAAGCCTGATTGCAAACAAAAAAAAGAACGAGAATACTAACATAGCCCAACAGCAGATTCTGTAATGTTTTTTCAACTTTTTCACAAATATTTTGTTCAGCAAACGGATTCAAGCGTATTTCCTGTTTCATTGAAATGCTTAGTTATTTGTACATTTGATTTTTGTTCCGTTCCGTTCAGCAAGCAGATTGGGAGAACGAATGAGACAGTAATGGAGAAACAAGAAACACGAATAGAAGTCTCATATTTTCAAGATTTCCCACTTCCCCAAAACTTTTCCACTTTCACTATTTTCACAGGTAAAACACAAATATTCGGGGATTTGTCCTTGCGGATAAGATTCCAAAACCATAAAACTTTCAACACCCCTGAAAATTTCCCATCGAACGTTTTCCGACACCATATATTCTTATTCTAGTTAAGTCAGATGGTGGCCTTTAATCGGAGTTTCACTTGATTTTCAATTGAAAGAATAAAGTTTATAAAAATTTCTACAGACGAAATCGCGGAAAATTTTCTACGGTCGGAAAAACGCGTGCGTTGCAATAAAGTCAATGCCTACTCATCTTAGAAGCTCACAAGTTGAAATAAATACCTACTAAATTCTCAACCATTTGCGCGTGATAAATTAAGACATACGCGATTATTTTTAAATTTTTCAAAAAAAAGTTGTCTTTCTACATTGCATTACGTAGTTCGAAATTCTGAAATACATAGCAGATAAATGGTCAATCTTAACAGTAACTGCACAAATGGCCTTTGGCCCATGGAATTGAAAGTAACATTTGTTCGAATTTTGAGGACGACCTTGGATAAAGTGTTTTAATAGACGATTGAATCAAGTATTCAATCATGAAAAATTTTAACTTCATATTTGCTTCAATTATTTCAAAATGTTGTATGTACTTACCGTAAGCTTTATCACGCATTTCGCTATCGCTGTTATCTGAAAACAAAATAGAAAAGCAAAATAAATTTAATAATTTGAGTTCCATTCTGTTTAATCAAACAAGGATCAGCTCTAAATAATTTTGGATATTCAGATTTCGCAGTTCGATACTTATTATGAGGATGCTGTTGATGAACGAAATTTGTTGATGAAAGAATCCACATACAAAACAAATCATCTCCCAGAAGAATGTTCCAGGAGGAACAGACGGAGAGAAGAAAAAAAACACGATAGCTCCGATGATCTCGACTTCCGTACCCATTCATCGCCATTCATAAAACCACATCGAATTGGAGCAATTTGGAGTTGATCGCTTCAAAGGTGATAGAGACTCTTTATGAGAGTTATTTTTCCCATCTCAAAAAAGTACACACATGGCAACGGGCGGACGCGAACAATAGTAGGTACAGACGGGTTTTTTTTTCGTTATTCCTCTTAGCCTTTTAGCAAGGAAAAATCTTTTCATCAAAATTAAGGTAAAAAAGTGTGAATGAACCATGCATAATTTGAATTGAAAGAGAGAGGGGGAATTCGGAAGCGAATTTGAATTTCTCTCATTGAAGATAATTTTGCAAATTAAATTTTGTTTTTGATTCCTGGAAAAGAAGGTTTAAATTTGAATTCCTTTTAAATTGAAAGTTATTTTGAAGCCGATTTTATATTTTGATTTGTTTTTCGTAAAAAAAATTTAATCCGTTTTTTGTTAAGTTCTTCGAAATTCTACTCCATTCTTACTGAATATTTTATACCTTATTGAATACCGTAAACTGGGGGAACTTTGATCAGCGGGGTAACTTTGATCAACATGAAATTTTTGCAGATAATCATCATTAACTAAGTTTAAAGTTAAAATATCTGAAAACTGTTTACTACGTTTGAAAGCCTATAAATTAAGTTACAAATAAGCTTAATTTGGTTTTTATTAGAAGATTTTTTATATTACTTCAAATGTAATTTTAAAATCCTAAAATATCTTGGTTTTTGAAGGCTCACAAACAAACATCTCTCCTGACCAAATTTAAGCATTTAGGAGCAAATGGGTTGTTTAATGTGAAAGTTCCAATTTTTTTCCTTGGTTTGGGTTTAGTTTAAGTGTTATTTTTATGGTCATTTGATGATAATTTTTGGATATTGAAAATAATTGGTCATTTTCCATGAAAAAGCTCGTATAGAAAAAATGGCTAAAAACCCTATCAAATGATTAAGTTTGAGTAAGTAACTGCTAAGTAACAGGAATCTTCATTCGTCTTTAAGACAGGCTTCAATAACAAAAGTTAGCACACGTGGTTGCCCACAGGGAGGTGTACTATCACCTCTTTTGTGGAACCTAGTTGCAGACGGCTTGTTGAGAAAACTCAATGACCGTGGAATACCAACCTATGGATTCGCAGATGATTATCTTCTGCTGGTAAGAGGTTTGTGCATAAGCACATTATTTGATATAATGCAACAAGCTCTGCGCTCTGTTGAACGATGGTGTTCTCATGTAGAACTTTCAGTTAATCCTCTAAAAACTAATATGGTTTTATTTACTAAAAAACGTATCACCCGCGGGGTGCGCCCTCTGCTGTTTTATGGTTCCGAAATCACCGTGTCTAATCAAGTTAAATATTTGGGTGTCATTCTTGACTCCAAATTAAACTGGTCTGATCACATCGAATTCAGAATCAAAAAAGCATGCATGGCCTTCGGACAATGCCGACGTGCAATCGGAAAAAACTGGGGACTCAAACCCAAACATATTCACTGGATTTATTCCACAATAGTAAGACCAATTCTGGCCAATGGGTGTCTAGTGTGGTGGCAGAAAGGAGAAGTTGCAACAGTTCGGACTAAACTAAATCACCTTCAAAGAATGTGTCTTTTGGGGATGTCCGGATCGTTCACTACAACTCCTACTGCAGCACTAGAGGCTCTGTTTTCTATCAAACCTCTACACTTGTTCCTAAAACAGGAAGCCTTCTCATGTGCTTTTCGTCTACAGGCAGTTGGTCTCTGGCTGTCAGGAAATATCGAAAGATCATCGAGTCATACAAATGTGTGGCCTGAATTAGTTAGATTAAACAAGTTTAATCTAGCGCCAAACGATTTAACACTCTCGAGTAGTTTTCCCTACATGGGGTTTAAAGTCAAATTTCCTTCTCCTCAAGAATGGTTATCAGGTTTCGTAGAGGACCAAATGTCCTCTCATATTGTATTCTATACTGACGGTTCATTATCAAACGGCCGTGCAGGTGCAGGAATTTACTGTCACGAGTTGAACATAGAATATGCTCAACCTCTAGGAAAATATTGTACAGTCTTTCAGGCTGAGCTATATGCTATTATGTATGGAGTGCAAATTGCACTTCAAAAGAAGATTATGTTCAGAACAATTTATTTCTGTTCAGATAGCCAAGCAGCTATCAAATCACTCAGTGCTTCCAGTTCTAGATCAAAACTGGTAATCGCATGCCGGAAAGCAATCGAAGAACTTGCTGAAGGCAATGGATTAAACCTTCTATGGGTACCCGGACATAAGGGAATTTTTGGAAACGAATGCGCCGACGAACTCGCTAGAGCTGGGTCGGAAAAGGAATTTTACGGACCAGAGCCGGCTGTCCCAATATCACCATGTTGGTTCAGAAACCAAATTCAAACTTGGTCCTCTAACCAACATGAACGATACTGGGAAGAGTTGGACACTTGTCGTCAAACTAAACTATTTTTAGAAAAACCATCTCCAATCATATCGAGTTACTTATTAACTTTAAATAAATCTCATTGCAGCATCTTGATCAGAGCACTCTCCGGTCATTGTAAACTCAACTATACTATCACATGCACAACATTCAGCGTGCTGAATCTCCAGTATGTGTTAGTTGTGAATCAGATGTGGAAGATCCCTTCCATCTTATATGTAACTGTCCCTCATTTGCCAGACTACGTTTTCGTACTCTGGGATCTTACGCTTTAAGCGAATCTGAGTTTAAGAAATTAAACTTAAAAAACATTCTATCATTCCTTACCGAATGTAGAAAAGAGCTTTAATGCTAATAATCCCTAGTGGAAAGGCTTTATGCCATCTTAAATAGATTGAATTTATTTCTTCCTTTTATAGGTTTTTCAGGTTTCTCAGGTAAATGATGAAATCTTGGATAAAAAAAAGGCTAGGCACAATTTTCCCGTATGTTTGGATAACGTGCCCCATTCTGATACCTGATACCTGAAGTTTGAAGAAAAAAAGAACATGGAAACAGTGCGAAGACTCAGAGAACTGCATGAAGATAAAATTTCATTTGTTTTTGAGGCAAAAAAATATAAAGAAATGTTTATAATTTTTGCCCCTAAATGTATGCAGCAACATTGTCCATCTTTTGAGTATATTTGTTTTTGAAAGAAAACGTTGAAAAATTCAATCGAGTCCAAACAAAAAATACTGTTATCGATATTTTGAGCCTTCTGTGCTAAATGGCATCAAAACAATAAATTTGAAGATGTTGAGCTACGTTTAAACCAATGTGATCAAAGATACCCCGAAACTCGAAATCTGGTTTTGTAACAAACATTTAATTATGACCACAAATGTCGTATGAATTTACTGCAATCAATGAGCATGTTTGATACTCCTCACCTCAGTAAGGGTTTTAAAGCTTTTAGATATTACGAAAAAGCAACCCCTTCCAAAATATTCAAAAATGAATGAAAAAAGTGATCAAAGTTCCCCCAGTTTACGGTACTCATTTTGTTTTAATGGAATTTTTTTTTGATGCGATGCGAAAAACAACAAAAGTTTCCATTTGAACGACTAAGTAGGCGTATCATCAACAAACCTTTATCTGGAGATAATCGAATCTGCCTTCTTAGATATTTTTCGAACAATAAAAGAGGGTGTATTCTGAAAACATTCCTCTTTTTATAAATTGCCAAATTTTCATAAATCTCAAACAATTGATTTATAAATAATTTTCAATTATTTATTTTTTTATCTAGCTAAAATTAACTTCTACAAACAAATAAAATATAACTTTGAATGTCGTTCTGATTTTGATAATTTATTTTCAATTTCGTTTTCTAACAAATAACAAAAAATGTATATGAATTCTTTCGATTGACTGACAGGTTCCAAGATCGCCAGCTCCCGATCGGGACTGTCTTCGAAGAGAAAAAAGAAAAAAAAACCCGCCATACAATTCCGGCACATCTCCCTCGCCAGTCAGGAAGTTTGAAATTATCCATAATTACCGTCAACAATGAACGTTAACACCGTTTCGCCCTCTCGTTCGCTTGATCTGTTTCATGTTTTTTTGGACAAACTCAATCATTTTCGTCGTTTTTTTTTGTGAGTTGCTACTCTGAATGAAGTTAAGAACAAATTATTCCTACGCTATCCAACGTGAGGCTGGCCAGGTTTAATGTCTATAACGCCGAAGTCGTTTCCATATATTCAAATAATCGGGGCTCATCTTAGCAAGCCGGACAAATCATCATAGAAGGCGCTGAGATTTCTTTCCTTTTCCATCCAACAGCATCATTTGTGGACCAGAGTTGAGCCATCGTCAGGCAGTAGAGAGTTGATTATTTCTTCCCCTCCGGGTTTCGGGAATAGTCGTGGAAAATGATGACGATAATACTGGGGATAGAGTCAATTTCTGAAATTTGAATTTTCAAATGAATTACCCCAAGAGTGAGTAAAGGCGGTCAGAAGCGATTCCGGACGCGGATGAAAGAAACATGACCATTAAATGTCCGGTGTTGGGAAGTCGCGAATGTAGAAGCCGAATAGAGCAAAATATAGATAGATTCAGAGTGGAAATTACCGTTCAAGCTGTCAGAAACTAGAAGAAAAAACAACAACAAATCATGTGAGGTGAGCCATCACTTCTACCCATCAAAGTAGGCACTTATGGACAGTTGCTTGAACTTAACGGATCAATCCGACGGCAAGCAAACATATCCATATTTTATCCAAAACAACAATTAGACGTTATGAATAAAACTCTAAACGTCAAGTTTTCAGACTAAAAAGCCAACGAAGCTCGAAAATTGCGATATCAATCTGAATTTCCATACACTCTAATTAGTAAGCAACCAATTAGATAGAGACTTTATATGTGTCCGTTTCGTCACATGTCCAGCAATGCAGAGAAGAAAACGGGCAAATCTCACAGCACCTCGTTTTGTTCAAGCTCTTTTTTATATGCTCCTACATTATTTCTGTTTGACATGACAGTTGCTTTTCCGTTGATATCAATCTTAATATTTAATTTCGGACCCCCGCATCAGCACCCGCTCTATTCAAATTTACAATTTCAAGTTTCCCGCGGCACTTGTTGTTGTATTACATTTTCTTCGAAGGGCGTTGTGTTAAATGCAAAGAACAAGAAGAAGAAGAAGGCACATGTCATAATTTTAATTCTCCCGAAGGGGCCGCCAATCAGTTTGGACGACACAGTAGGCGCGTTTTGGAACAGTTTTTCTTCTTCTGGAAATGATTGGGTCTGTTTACTGGGATCCTTCTTTTGGGATGCACTTGACTGCGTCTATTTTGAATGTTGATTCGATGGGGTTGAATTTCGCGCTCAGCCTACTGATGTTTGATTGATAAGTGTAGGCCTAGATTGTTTTGACCTTCGTTCCAGGTGAATTAAAAATTCAAATAAAATATTAATTTTATGTTATTTTTTAACATATTTCACACTTGAATCAGACTTTCGGGATGTACCAAACGCATCGAGTTTATTGAAATTCCTCTCACCAACAAGCTTTGATGTTGCGGAACAATCGATAGCGCCCGACTGCAGTTAAAACATTGTTAGAGCTGTTTAAAAGATCGCACTTAAGCATTTTTGTTTTTGTTTTAGGTGTTGGTGAAGTTTTCAACTGTTGAACGCCGGTTTTAATTTTCTTCGACATGCCCAGTTTCAACTCAAACTCGAGCTGAGCTGATGCGTTTATCCCAGTATCAGGTTTCCGTATCTCGCCAAAAATCGCTCATATATTAAGGCTTAAGCTTCGGACAGGCGAACACAAAATGCATAAAACCAATGTGCAAAAACATGAAAACCGTCATGCAAAATCATGCTAATTAGCTCTCATTACATTTTGAAAATATGTTCGCCTAACGCTTCAGCACAGCAGCAAAAAGAGAAAAAAAAAATGCGGCGCAACTCATTTGAGCTAAAAATTTGAATTTGGCTGAGTAAGAGCAAAGCCTACAGTGGATTACAGCAGCTTAAAAGTTCGAATGGAGATTAAGTACAGATATTTGTATGTAGATGTGTGTGTGTATTTGTAGTTAGTATAGTAACAACTCGGTCGAGAAATTTACTAAATGCCTAGTTGAACACGAAGACGTGCTGCCGTGTTGTGTTGGGCTGACTTCCGCTAAGTGCCTTGAGTCGGCTTAATGCTCAGCCATTTGGACTAATTTGAATACTGATGTGTGAGGAGAAGAAATGGGGCTCGTTGCTCGGTGATCTCTTTTTATGAGGAGTTTTTTTCCGGAGTAACTCACGGAACACAACACCTTCTTGGAGTAGCATGACGGGCAATTGACAGGAGTGTCAATCTGTCTGTTTTCAGAAATTTACGGCTTCAATTTGGTTGGTCAGAAGTGCTCAAGATAGTAAAAGGAGAATTGTGAAAGAGTTTGAATTAAAGTTGTGTGTCAAAGAATAGATTATTCTGGTGAAATCCCGAAGAATACATGAGAGAGCTATGTTACAAAAAAACCTGAGTAATCTTGAATGCGCTTCGTCAACGTGGTATAATCTAAGTACCCTAGTTCAATCCAAAAGTGAGTCGTCACCAAATTTTGTGTAGTTTAGTAACCGTCCCTAAATAAAGTGTTAAAACCTAAAAATGATGTGCAAATTCAAGTTCCAAGAAGCTTCCCAAGCAACCAAAAGTCCCATATCGACTTAAACGCGTTCCTCCAAAGTTCAAATTTCGCTGAACAAAGGTTCCAAAGGGAATTGATGCAGCCCGTTGCATAGAAGATAGCCTTCAAATCTTCTAAGCCAGCGGGTATGAGATCGAATCCCGGTCACGGCATACATAGTACACTTTCTGTGGGTTGGTGGGTTTAGCATTTGTAAGATCTTCATATCTTCGAAAGTTGTATGCTTAGAGTTAAGAAAAAGGAATCTCTTCGAGGAAATATCAAGTTTCATTGAGATCCTGTATGTGTTATCAATTTTCTCGAATGCGAGCATGTTAGTTACAAAATGTTCCTCAAATAGCCTTTCTGTGACCCGTCAATCGCATCACTCAGTATTAAAGCTACAAATTGGACCTCAAATAACCTTCAATGGTTACACGGCCAGCCAGTGGGAATATACTCGACCATGTTGTATGCTCAAAGAACATCACCGCTTCAACAATGAATGAGACGATCTGCACGGATATAAGCGAGCATAACATGATCGTTACCACACTGTCGAGCAGTATCGATAAAGATCTCCAATACTTAAGTAAAAGCATTGTCAACCACCACCAACTAAACGCAACGCGCTACCGAAAAGATTATATTTATAGCCGATAAATATAACGCGACCCGAAATCGTGCAATAAAAACAATAACAATTAGAGCAAAGGTGAAGAGGAACTGCCTGTGGATGACATCCGACGTCTGGAAACTAATAGAGAATTTGTTTTCAAGTGGTGGTGCACCGAGGCACTACCGGTAGTGCACTTTTTGCTGTTTTCATGCTCGTTTTCACGAAGAGTAGTGCACTGGTAGTGCACCATAAAGTGGACGGTGGAACACTCTGAAAATATTCGGTGTTGCTTGCGCTCTCACCAATACTATCATGAATTTTGACAGCACGTGCTTCCCGATGTAAACAAATATCAGCTGGTTGGTTTATTTCTATACCGCAAAATTGCGTTCGAGCTTTTCTCTTTATTATCCCGAAGAACGGAAACTTGTTCCGGATTCAATACCAGTGCCGTTTCCAACAGAGGCGGAGAATTTCACCTGGATGGCAGGTTCCAAAGCAAACAACGCTCCCAAGAAGAAATGTGCCCAGAAGGCTTGCTGCAATCGGTTCCAGGCGATGCCGAAAAAGAGCAGCAAATCCGAGTGCAAAAAGGCCAACCCAAAGATTTGGTGGAATCGCCCAAACCGAAAAGTTTTCTTATTCGGGAGGGTCCTATAAGTTGGTCTCTACAGCAAGAAGCGTTCAGCTGCATCGAAGCTACTCTGCTACAAGCCAGCTTCGAGCTGTGCCTTAGGGCGACGATGCTCGGTTGCGCCAAGTCCCAGATTTCCACGCGTTGCCCTTCAAAAACGGTAGTTCGAGACTACACCCGCATTGGGAGCTTGAATTTCGTTCGTTTCGGTCTGTTAGCAAAACTTTCTCCCCCGACTTCCGCGATTCGAGTTCGCCATTTTGACTTCCAAGATTTTTTTTTGAAATCTGAAAACGGAAATAGGTACTCGAACGAAGATGAGATTTGCGAGGAATAAACGTTCAAAATACCGGCAAAAACCTTCAAGCTGGGGTAACTGCAGTCTAGCAGCAGCAGCAAGCATAGACCGCCCAGAATCAGCCGGTATTGCAGTTATCATCAGAGCCAGAGGCGAATCTACCAAGCAAAATAAATCTGAAATCTTCACAATTCAACATAATATATAAATTCATGCTAAAATTTTCATATTATTTAAAAGACAATGATCAACTAAAGTAAATTTCATTTCAATTTTCGAAGTCAAACGAAAACAAATACCAGCTGTAATGGATTTTTGACAGCTTGATGTTTACTGTTGACACTGCCGATTTCACGTACACGAACAAAGGTGGGTGCAAAACTCGATTCATGCTCGTTTTCAGCGTGGAAGGTGCAACACTTTCGGGTGGTGAAAACAAATACGGTATAACAAAGACTAGATTGTACGTCTCGGTGGTCGAGTGGTTAGCGTGGTAAGACGGTAATCGCTGGTCCACTGATGGCATGGGTTCGATTCCCATCTCGGTACTGGGTATTAAATGTTAATCTTAAGTTGTCCATGTCATTTATTCAGTCTGTAAGCCTAAATCGGCTAAGACGGTGTGTGTCTCTTTTTAATTAAGAAGTTTTGCAAACGTCACCCTACGGATGAACACTCAAAGCAACTTCTAAAAGACATCCCGGAAGACTGGCAAAACTAAAAAGTCACTGTAAACGATCATACTTCCTTCCATTCCTGCAAACAGCAACACCAAAGCAATCTTGGAAATTCTTAAACGATGCCCTTGGCCGTAAGTCCAAATCGCATTATAATATGACGATCAAGATTGGAAATTAAATCGAAATCCAGATGGATCCAGCACAAGTATCAAACAGCATCAACGTTTACTTCTGCAATATTGGTCCCTTACTAACTGATTACATCCCAAGCAATCGAGACATTCAACAGTAAAATTCACTTAATTCACAACCATCGTCTTCTTTGTTTCTGAGACCGGCATCCGTCTCAGAGGTACTGTTAGAAATCAGCAATCTCGATCCCAACAAATCTCGTGGTGCTGACAATATTACCGTGGACACATCCATCACTTGGCGCTCTCCAAAATCCTGACAGATATCTTCAATCTAACAGTCGGAACCGGAGTTTATCACGACGCATTGAAACTAGCCAAGTAACTCCTATTTCCAAGTCTGGATACAACTCAGACGTTTCAAAGTGCCGCGCAATCTCAACGCTCTTAGTCTTGAACAAAATCCTGGAAAACTTCTTGTCAGTGCCTATCACGGTTCGACCTCCCACGCCAACTACTGAACTCCTGGAAGATGTATATGACGACTAGCTGGTGCCCTGTTTATGGACCTGAGGAAAGCATTCGATACAATAGACCACGCCTTGCTGTTGCAAAAATTGGGATGGTATGGTATACGAAGTCGGCCTCATCGGTTACTTAAAAGCCACATAACAGCTCGACAGCAATTCGTGTCTCTGAAAGGATGCTCAAGTAGCAAAAAAGATCATTGCAACGGGAGTACCACAAGGGAGTAACCTAGGCCCACTGATGTTTCTAGTTTTAATCAATGATCTGAACCTACATGGCAAAGTTCGGCTTTTTGCCAATGACACCAAAATTTCATTTAGTCATACCAACCAACCCCCTCCAGATAGTGGAATAGATTGGTAAAGACCTGAAAATCTGTAACCTGCTTTCGCTGAACCTATCAAAAACTTCGTATATGTTGTTCAACTCCGGTCGTCGCTCTATACCACAGCTGCCATAAATCCGTACAGGCAATACGATAATTGAACGAGTACGCCAGTTCAAATATTTGGAATCCTTATACATTGTACAAAATCGTGAAATAGCGAACGAACAGTGCGAAGCATTCCTTCGCAGAGCGTCAATATCAGAGCAAAAACCCGAAAAAGTGGTAATTTTGATGCTGATTCCAGTAATTTAAACATTATTTTTCTAAAGTAGCTTCTTCCAACGAAGAGGGAGTTACCATACAAAGCTGTTCTGTTAGCAGGTACAACGTATTTCCGTAAACGGCTATCTTGGGCATTAGTCAGTTTTTCGAAAAGAGCGGGGGAGTAACGAGTCGATATCAGCTTTCTCTGGAACAAATATGAACGCAAAGAGATTTTCCAAAGGACATCCAATGAGATTGTTCTGTAGATAGGCTCACACGTTCGAATCGATTCAGGCCGTTAGTATATCGCACGCAACAATTGAATGCAATATTCAGTTTCTGCAATGCTCCAGCGCTAGAACATCTCCAACAAGATCAGGGCTTTGAACAAACGAATTTAGAGTACGCAAAAAGCCGTATAGCGTAGATTTTGCCGCATTGTTGCATAATCAGGTCGTCCCAAAGCAAATTTTCGGCGAAGACGTATCGGAGACAAGGTTGTACAAATCACAGAAAATCTGTATTATCGCCGAATTTTGAGCAAAATTGCGTCACAGAATCTGTGTCAAAGATCACTTTTTTTTCTAAATTTCACAGCATACACTAATTTTTTAAATTTTGTACAAATTTTCAAAATTATAAATTTTTATGTCACTTTCGACTTTTTAATCCTGACCATAGTCTCCAATTTTCATTCAATCATTTGAATCTAGACTGCTTTGGAAGTTCACAATCGAATAACTTTTTTTGCTGCCAAATGAAAACTTATAAGTTGCTATGAAAGTCATGAAAGTCATGATGAAAAGACGAAATGTAAAGTGATTTTTTTCCTTTTAAAACTGTAAAATGTTTCCAATTTGTTGATGTTTCACATGATTTTCCAATAAACTACATAAAATTAGCTTCACAGGAAACTGGCACAGAAATTAAGATTCAAATCACAGAATATGAGATTTTTTTGTTAAAAGCACAGATTTTTTTCGGCATCCTTGATTTTGTCCAATGGATTTTTTCACCGTCCATGACTATATAGGGAAGTGTGCCTGCAGCGGCCTTCCTTCGGGATTTTGTGATGTACAAAGCGTTACTTTTGCTATGATTCGTACTAGCAGTCCATTCCCAAAACACCATGTTGCAACTCTGGCTAGATTTTCATTCACCCGTCTAATAATTTCATTTGAGTTTTGGCTTCGATCAATAGCATAGAACTGAACATCTCCAGCATATAATTGTATAAAGCAATGCATTAGTACAAGAGGCAGATCGTTTATGTAACAGGTGAAGAGAAGTGGCCCAAGAATGGACCCTTACGGTACGCTGGATGTGACAGGTGTTGCTTGTTAAACAATTAAATATTTAGGGTGCAGCTAAAGGTACATAAGATCTACAACAGTTCGAAGTATAAAAAGATTTCGTAAGAATGTGGGTTTCAGTTGTTGCTTTTGAAATCTTCCAAATTTTTGGTAAAACTGTGCAGTTTTAGGTCTTTCACGTATCTTGAGAAACACTTTCGCCTTGGTTCGGAATGGCAAACGAGGCTGCTCCGTTTAAATAGGAAGGTAAACAAACAATTACCCGTGCAATCGAACCGAATCCAAGAAACGCGGAGCCTTCCTCACTCTACATACGTACTCGTATGCGATATGGATTACACTGCTGCTAATAATTTGCATGGTTTTAAACTCATCCGGCGCATTCGTACTGATGTGTATTCTCATAACCGGGAGAGCGCCCATGGTTGAGTCGGCAACTACCGGCCAACCCAGGGTCTCTAATCACCTGCTGCTCGTCTTTCGAACGCCAGGGTAATCCAACCAACCACTCACAGTCAGTGGCATCAAAGCAGGCTGTTCGTCCGTGTGTTGATCACTTGGATGGGAAAAGTTTGCCGTGTTTGGCGTCACTTTGCATGTCGTTAGGTATACGTGGGGCCGTCTGTTAGTATTTATACCTGCTCTCCCCCTTTTCCTCCTACTATGTTCGACGAGGAAAACTTCGCAGATCATAGTAGCCGTTGCGGCGGGTATTGTAATTATTTACGGCGGCATTCCCTCTCTGTGTCGCCGTTCGCTGTAGGATGTCACAGAAAAAATTGAAGAAAAAAATCCGATCGTGGCTACTTGAAATCAAGGTAAATTATGAATATACCTACTCTATCCGCCTGTTCAAAATGGAGTGCTCTCTCACTCGCTTTGTGTCTCACTTCTCGTTATGGGCGATAATGATCTCGTGATGTCACATAATTACCATGTCGTGAGTCTGCTGTGCCCTGCTGTCTTGCTTGCGGTAAGCGTTATGTTTTGGGCCCCGCTTGATCCAAAACTGATTACATCTCGAGGGTATGAACAAGAGGGAGAGATAAAATCGAAATAACGCTCCCCATACAAACTAGAGACGGTGTAATAATATGCATACTGATCGTGTGCGTTGATCGTGTCCCGCGCGGATGTTCCAATAATGGGACAGGTCGTTTTGTAGTTTTCTTTTTTATTTTCCAAAGAATTTGAAACATTCGTGGCGTTGAATGTTTCCAACTTACAAAGTTACAAAGAAGGGCTAGGAAGGCAAACACGGTGGAGAGCTGGATGCGCCGAATGGAATAATAACGTAATTAGCACTCCGTATACATATAGTTTGTCGAGCTGCTTTAGCATATCGACCCGCACTGGCGAACCAAAACCGAACGCATACACCGTAATTAGCAAGCTTGTAATTAATGAATGACAGTTGTTTTCGATGATGTTCTTGAAACTTAAGGCTACAATTAATTTTTCCGTCTGAGTTCAGTGATATGCAGTGCTGGACAAAGTTCGATTATCGATTGTTTTTCTCCAGAAGTCGTTAAAGCTTTCTTTAGATTTTAATGTGAATGGATTTTTAATTTGATTCTGAATTCTGTTTTGAACCAGTAGACTTCTGTGATACATTCCCTAACCCAGAAGCCCGGAAAAGAAGACAGCAAATTTGCTTGATCCACACTGCGCCTACTGTGTCAGGGTCGTGCATAAATAACCTACACCGGAACGATTTCTGATGACAAATATTATTACATCGTACACAATTCAATAAAGAAAACGACTTCCTCATGGGGAATTAAATGTTGAGCGAAAGTCATCCAATTGCCATGTTAAAACACACAACGTTCATCAAACCTGTGAAGTGATTGAAAAAAAATTGCCCCACTCCCGAGGAAGTGAATAAATCATAGCAAGAAGTACAATATGGTTCACCCCTTTTTTGTTGTCCTTCGAGCGATCAAGAAGTTTTCGCTGGAATAAAAGGGTTGAAAACACTTATGTTTTCGTCAACTTTCAATCGTCGTATCGCATGGGGTTGGTTTTCTTTTTTATGTGCCTTCGAGGACCAAAGGAGAAAAAACTGACAAACCACTGCCGCACGCGACAAAAATATCCCTTTCGAAAGTCGTGCAGTTCGCCTTCCCCTTTGCTTCTAAACGGAGCCGGATGTACACCAACAAGCCTTCTTAAGATGTTCCGACTTGTTTTTTTTTCTCTCGTGTTACGTTATTTTTTTCCCTTCTATCTGTGATGGCATCTTTGCTTTGCTGTTTGGAAGGGTTGCAACCCTGTAGTTCCTAGAAGATCCAAATCAAATCTTCAGAGCTTTGAAAGAGGGGCGTCCGATTTTAGAACGATTATTTGATTGACTTAATGATGATTTATAAGGAGTTTATGGTTCTTTGCGGATCATCGTCACTGGCTTTCACCTTAATGGATGTCCCCGAAATGTGTGTCTACATGTTTGGAAAAAAGGGTGAACCACTCTTGAGAAATTTGTTTAACCTGTTGCACGAACAAAGTGGTTTTAAGAAATAGGTTGAACTTCGAATCTATTTTATTACTTATGAGAGAGAGCACTAAAAGAAACTTAAAAAAACAAATATGCATCGATCTATGACAATTCAATATCAAAATGAAAAATCCATGAAATTAGATTTTCCAACTTTGAACTAGTGGACATTCGTCAACAAAACTGAAAAGTGAATTTTAAATCAAGATAACCACGGACATTATCAACACGTTTAAAAGTTGAGATCTTGATGCTTTTGATTAACTGAGCTGCTTGATTAGGCCTACCTTGATCATCCGACTGCTGCTGTTGCTGCTGTTTTTCGTACGGAGGTGATTCATCCGCACCGCCATAAAACTGTCGATACAGCGGATGATGCCGGGCAATCGTCGTTGCGGCAGCGGTTGTTGTCGTGGCAATACCGGTGGACGTGCCCGTCGAAGAGTTTCCACCGGCTGTCTTAAACTTGGACATGCTACTGTTCATAGTATGCAGCGCCTTCTTCGATTGCGTCGCCGGCAATGGTTGTTCTATTTTGGTAAAATGGTCGCGATTGCTTTTGGTCGATGACAGCGTAACTTGACAGTACTCGGGCTGATCAAAGGTCGTACACTGATTGAGGAATTGGTGGTCTAATGCCACTGCTGCATGTGCACCGCTCCGTTGCGCTACCAAAAGCGGCATAATCAGAAGAATTCCGGCGAGTACTTTCTTAGATTACGATCTTTTATTCACCTTGCTAGCAAGTCCTCTACATTTGCCCAATAATCTTGCACAGTTTTTCATCGTCTGTAAGCGAAAAAAAAAGAAAATTACATGATTGCAAGATATATTATTTATTCTCTAACATTAAGTAATTTCTTCCCTCTCTCTAATACATAGCCTACTTAATTTTCTCCAAATGTTCGCTCCAGTCCCTCAATTATCGCCATCGATACCGTAATTAATGGCTACTACGATGCATAACCGAAAAACAAAACCCATGCGTTCTGCTAGGAATTAATTCAATTAACACCGGTCGGCTTTTTTTTTTGCTCAGAAGAAAACGATCTAAAACTAAACTCATTCCGGAAACATCCCAATTTCGAGCCGAGGGATCAGTCTCTCAGCGCCCAACTGCCCCGGGATAAATAAATAGGCAATAAACGCATATAAATTATCGTTTGCCACTGCGCTTTCTTCACCTGTCCTAGCAATCTTCTTACGGCGATCTGCGAGGTTGGTAGAAAAGAAAACTGACAACATCTTTCCAAAGCCGGAACAAGTGCGCCTCGCTCAGGCAAAAACAAAAGCCTCAAACCCCAGGGTCATCTCATGAATATTGGCTCCGATTATAATAAATTCATATTTTAATGAGCAATTTTCGGGGGTGCGATCCGCTGCGAGTTTAAAGCCTAGAGAAAACTCTCTATTTATATGGGTACTTGAGGTTGTATAATACATCTCATTATCGCATTACAATCAAATTAACAGAAAACAGAACAACAACAGAAAAACAACTGAACGTGAATGGATCTCAGAACTAAACTTGAAAAAAGAAATACACAAATTTGCGCTTGTAGCGCTTACCCACGGCTGAACGTGAGAATGAAGAAAGTTACAATGAATTTATTTTATTGTAATACTTTTAGGTACTGGGCTATACAATACAAATGTTATAATACATAGAAATTTGAATTTGGCTTTTTCGGTCTTGGATGTAGATCAAACAACGATTGTTTTGGAAATACCCGACGTTTCGACCTGTTTTGTAGGTCTTTTTCAAGGGAACTAGAAGTTTATTGAATAAATTGTGTTATGAGCGTTGTTAAAGATTTATTTTTTTTTTGTTTCGATTATAGTCGTTTTACCATCTTTATGGCATTCGCGACTTTATCAACGTTGCAGTTGGCGGATCGTTATTGAAAAACTTATCCGGTACAACTGTGTTCGATGTTTACTCTTGGGCTCGAACTCGCGGACATCGGCTCAGGAGACAACAGACTTGCCAACTGAGCTATATCACAAGCCCGTTAAAGATTTATGAAATGTAGTATGTGGCTCACTTTGCTGTCTGTTGTTTTTGTCGAATTCGTTTTTGTCCATTGATTGCTCGTGTGTTATAAATGGAGTCTTGTTATTGGTTTATGTTCATACATACATTCATTATAAAACATTATAATACATATTATACACAACTTTCAAAATATCCCAACGACTTAAATTTGAGTAGTACATTATTATTTTCTCTTCTTTTCTTTTTTCGTTACACCATTGTCTAGTATATTTTTTTCTCTTTAGACTTTATTTTTGAATTTATTAATGTTTTTTGCTATTTCTTGGGGCTTGTACTTTTCACTCGTGTTCCTTTCTCGCATGTTCTTCTCACTTGAATAAATTTCACAAAAAAACTCAAAAAATCTCATTCTATTTAGCTTTTGATCATTCTTTTTTGCTGATCTTTCTTTACGTACTTCATTAGTTTTTTTTTCCTTCAATACTCTCATCTTTTCCCCCCTATTTCTCTGTGATTCTCTATCTTTGTTGCTCCCTATCTTTTTTTTCCTTTTTTTCTCATATTTTCTTTGGTCTTTCAAAATATTACACAATGTTATGTTTTCACTTACATGAAATAAAACTTCACTTTAAAAAATCTCTTTACCTAGGGAAGGACGGGTACACGGACACAACAGACTAAACAAACATCCTCAATATTTTGAAAATTTCAATTTTTTTTTTTAAATTAAATGATTTAAATTTGTTTGCTAGGAAAAAAGAAAAGGAAAATAGCAAAATATTCGGGATTTTCCAACTTTTCAACAATGTTTCTCATTGAAACACTGGAACAAAACTAGCAAATCTTGGTTGACTGGCAACAAGCGTTTTTTGAAAAAAAAAGTGGCAAGGTCGGGTAGGACGGACACATTAATTTCCCCAGGTATTTCAATTTTTTATTTGTTTAATCTTCCAGATGCCTCCAATACACCTTTGCAAGAGCAAATGTCAGTTAAAATGTCGCCGCTCCACTGTGGGGCAGAATCTATAAAAAGCTTGAACAAAACCTCATTTTTCATTTTTTGGAATAAAAATTCAATATTTATAATTTTGGAAACAAGATTGATAGTTTTTAAATTTACAAAATACCTTGCCTTAGTTATAGCGAGAATACTAGGTATGACATAAAAATGCATAGTTTTTCAACAATTTCAAATATCCCAAAGTATAATTTTTCAGCAAAATTCCACATCAAGTTACATATAAAAATAAATTTTATCGTCTACTGCATGAATTAAGTACGAAGTAAAATTGTGTAATTCAGATATTTATGCCAATAAAACACTTTTTTTAATAGTATCAGTAAATGGTAAGAGTTTTTTTTGTCATTGCTGATTGAATTTTTAAGGCATTATAATAGTTTAAAATGATTTACAATATTGAAAAAAATCTCCAAAAACACTATTCTTCTTCAAATATTTACCACACGTGACACGACATTATTGTGACACATAAGTGCAGTGTTCGGCATCGCTAATTGAAAAATTATCGGGGCTAATTAAATCGCTAACTCATTCAAATTTAGCGATCGCTAATTAAAACCGCTAAATGAGCGGAAAAAGTTATCGCTTCAAGCTTAAAGCGCTAATCGCTAATCGCTAACTGTTTATAAACAATAACGTAAACAGGATGGCAACAGCATGGATTATGGTTGCATCTCAATTGGTTTGCTCAAATACTTTACAAACATAGAATCTGTAATATGATTTTAATCGCCGTAATTTGTATGATTATAATTTTAATGGCATGTGCGGCGGAATGAAAACTAGAGAGAATTTATTTTATAGAATTTGAAAGAAAGGTGGATAGACAGGCATTAGTGCGCCCATAGGAGAAAGCTTGATAGGTGTTGAAATTTTAGGCTAGAGGGCATGTTGATGAAAAGCTCCCATGAATTGCTCCCGCCTTTGCTCTGCATTAGCTAACTATACATGAGAAACCCAGAAAGAGAATTCCCATGTATAGCGAGCCCAATGGTTTGAGAGCGTGTTTTTACGCACACTTCAAACGAGCTCGTTTGAAGTGTGCGTAAAAACACGCTCTCAAACCATTGGGCTCGCTATACATGGGAATTCTCTTTCTGGGTTTCTCATGTATAGTTAGCTAATGCAGAGCAAAGGCGGGAGCAATTCATGGGAGCTTTTCATCAACATGCCCTCTAGCCTAAAATTTCAACACCTATCAAGCTTTCTCCTATGGGCGCACTAATGCCTGTCTATCCACCTTTCTTTCAAATTCTATAAAATAAATTCTCTCTAGTTTTCATTCCGCCGCACATGCCATTAAAATTATAATCAAACATAGAATCTGCACTATTATGTCCAGTCTGTTGAAAAATCTTTAACCAGGTTTCACTTTTTTTCAAACTTTCAAAATAGTAATGCAAAATTCTCATGATATGAGCATTGCCAAACGTGTATCTAAAAAACTAAATGAAATAAAAATGCAAATTCATTCTATGGTGATACTATCTTATATTCATTTTACCTGATTTGATACTTGTAAAAACTGCTTTGTGAAAAGTAAATATCTCATCCACTTAAAAGAAGTTGTAAAAAGCGGATTTTTCCAGCATTAATTATTCGAGACTTTGCCGTGTGAGATAGTAATGTGAGATCTAAAAAAACTTAGAAATTTGGAAAAGCTTTTGAAAATCCATAGATTAACCTAAAAAGCACATTTCAACAAATCACTGCATGTGGATGACCATGCTAAAGTCATGTAAAATATTGATCAAGTAGGCCGTTTACTGTACTTTTGCAAGCAAAAAACAATATCTAAAAATTGACCTTCTAGCTTTGAATAATATAAATGATGTTTCAAAATGGTTTAATACTGTTTAACAATATTTATTGAATTATTTGTCTGAGAATGTTGAGAAAAGAAGTACTTAAAGAGAAAAAAAAAGTTAATCTGTATGAGGCACTTCTGCCCTAAGACCATTCGAAATGACCATTTTCACTTGGAGCGCATTTTGGTGTAAGAACGATGCCCGATGTCTCCGTTACTTGTCAAATGACAAAAAGTTTACCTCTATCAGTAATAATTTGTGAATTTGGGACAAGTAAATGGAAGTTAGCGTTCTTCATTTAGCGGAACCGAAAAATAGCGGAACTTTTTAATTCGCTAGCTCAATCAAAGTTTAGCGGCATTATTAAACCGCTAACAAAAAGTTATCGGACTAACTAGCGATTAGCGGATTAGCGTTTTTGTGCCGAACACTGCATAAGTGATGCTCGCACTCATATGTAGCTTTAAGGTTGGTTTTCCATATTGTCCGGTCTATTCCCGGATATTCAAGAAAGGTCCAATCGGGCCTGAGCTTCGGAATTTTATGGAAAGCTGTCTTAATTTAGCCCGCTAAATTCAGATTAGTCACAAAATTTAGCAAAATTTATAATAAGTTATGATAAATTTTGATGTTTGGTTTTTTTACGCTTTGAAAAAAGATTTGATTAATTTGCGATGAAAAATCCAAATTTCGAGTGATTATTTTCTTCTTACTCTGAATTTTTCGAATAGTACTTTAAAGTGTGAAAGTTTGAAGTGAAATTTCCAATTTTTGCCAGGATTTTCACTAAAAAATCGACTGGATATACCGGCTACGTGCCTTGATAAAATCTGAAATGCTTATTTGATAGCCTTTCGATATTTTTTGCTTTTCCGACTGAATCTCATGAATTTTTGAATTGGGTTGAAAGAACACAATAAATGTTTTAAATACTAGAATCGCTTCGCGGGCCGCACATGAGTGTGCCGAAGGCCGCGGTCCGTGCGTTGCTTATTCCTGAACTAGAGTGTTAAATGGTGATTTTCATTTCTTCCGGGATTCCGGGAATTTTCGAGAAACAGATCGTCAGATTTCCCGATTTCCGGAAACGATAAAATGGCCGGGAAATCGACACTCTACTTCCATCATTGTATACTTTGGACAAGTGAGTCTAGAAAAGTGGTGTATAAAATAAGGCAATTTAATCAAGATTATGGCGAAAAACTAAAATCTTTTATCATTTGGAAGCAACTTAAACAACATTTTCTTCATACCAAAATTATTTACATGGCATTGCTTAAACATGATCTAAAAACGCTCAACTGCATCATAATCTTACCGTAATGTTAAGAACACTAGAGTGGTTGAGTATTGTCTTATGTAAACTTTAAAAAATGATGCTTATTTTGAGGAAAAGACGAATTTGAAAGATTTCCTGTGTTGAACTAATAGATTCAAATTGAGGTTAAAGTTTGATTTTTACCAGTGTAAAGGGAACTTTGTAAAAGTTTTCTAAGAAAAAAAAAGTGGGATATTTTGAGAAAAAAGCGGGACCACGGGAAATTCAACAAAAAAAGCGGAACATTTCCCGCTTTTACGGGACGGATGGCATCCCTAAGTCAACGAGATCATACGATACGTTCGGTTAGGCATTTCAGAGACGCTCACTGAATAAGATAGTAGGGGAGGAGCGGGCTATATGCGCCTATTAAGCTGAACACTGATTTAATCAAATATCACATCGAATATGTGTACAAAAACTATATACACGTGTGCGGGCATCTGTTTTCTATACAATGGAGTAATTTTTATGTTAAAATTTTCTTCTGTTTCCAAGAAAACGATTTTATTGTAAGTGTTGTCTAAAATGCCGAACCTCAAACCGTGCGGGCTAAATGCGCCTATTTATGTTTTGAAAAAATTTCTGTTTTTTGGGCAATATTTCCGTATAATTTCATTGAAACTGCTAGAAAGTAATAATTTACGTACGACAAAGCTGAAGTTTTATAAAAATCTATGTGTATTATAATTTTATGGAATAAAACAAAAGTTAGGGTTGCCATACTATGGAGGCAGTTCATCCATGAGAAAAACTTTATCAAATCTGTTTTTAGATCTCCAATTCTCTCTTAAGATGTTATTCAGAGCTTAGATTTGAAGGTTCAATGATAAAAATCATTTTTTTATTGTATTTAACCTGTTATTTTAGGATGGAGGCATTTTAGAAACATGATGGGGGCATACAAAAACACTCTATTATTCCACTATATAATCATTATTAAAACTCCACAAAAGCTGAAATATGTTTAATTTCTTAAGTTAATTCGAGTAAGAAACAAAAACCATCCTAGTTTTTGTTTTAAGCTTCTTTACGTATAATTTTTAAAAGTCGAAATATTACATCAAAATGTATCAAAACCTTGTATGATTTTTTAAATTTTTATGAGTTTGTAAATTCATAAAATTCTTTCTTGCCCTATGTTCTAAGCGTATCACCCTCAAAATGCATTGGTCGGATAAGCTGTCTAGTCAGCCGTTTCATCAAACAGCCGTAGGGTCATTTAACCCGATAGGCCCATTTAGGAAACCTTTCCCCTAAGTTGCTCTCGAAATACTGGTATCTGAACTTTTCTTTTACTGTGGTTGAATTCAAGGGAATCTTTCGATTGATTTGATTCAGTTTCAGAGACACATGACACCGATTTATTGTGTAGATCAGACAAAGATCCGTATTTGATGTATTGATGTATTGAAAATCATCACAACAACACTAAACAATGTAAGAAAAATCACAAGTACTCAGAAAATGTTTACCAACTTAGCAGGCAATAATCGTTTCTTTTTATCAGCAAGTTGCCTGTGCTGTACTCTAAATTCTAATAAAATACTATACGCATGATACAAACAGTTTAACGCTGGCTTAAGATTTATTGGCCTCTGTCAGACATTTCCCCGTTTTATTCGAATCACATTGATTGTAGTAGGATGCCGGCCGGTAGAAATCAAAATAAACATTATCAACCAGCTCGATTCGGGATTCTCCACTTTTTTTCTGTCCCGATTTCCAATATCACGTGAAGCAATTAGAGTATCACTTGGTGCTATTTTATAATCCGGAATGCCCCACATATGATAAAATGCTATTCAAATGAGCGATAATGGCGGCATTTCATCACTCAATTGCACCTGACTAATCAATATTTGTGCCGTTTTGACGGACACGTACACTAGATGTCACTTCGCACGTCAATTTACCGAATTCAAGACGGCGATGACGACTTGGAAAGAAGAAAAAAAAACCCGGCTGATAAGCCAACTCGAGTGATCGAGGCGCAGCCTACTATGTTTGCCTAAGCGATTCGATATTGTACCAGTTCTAAGCATGGTGAAGCCTAGCGTTGACACAAATGCAGGAAATCGATTGCGCATTTCAAAAGTGGTTCAATTTAATTCAAACAAATGCTAAGCTGATCTGATTTGTATTGCGATTAACTCCTACAGCAATTGCACCGTTTGCAATTACACGTCAAACATACTAAACTCCACTTGACTTTGAATAAATTGGAAAATAACTGCACTCATTACGGCGTCATGTGTTTCGATTTTTTTTGTTGTGCCTCAAACTATCCTCAATCACCGACTCAAGCATGAAATCCTAAATGTCGGTTTTGATAAACAAAAATTCGCCTTTCAAAGAGCGCCCAATTGCACCATCGATCGATCGTGGGAAAGCGGAAGAACCCATTAGAAACGTTTCATTTGCTTGATTGTCGAAAAATACCCGCTCAGATTTTCACACCTTCCCAATCGAGGAGGGTCTGTATGTCGGGAAGTGGAAATTTTGCATAAAGAATTTATAATTGGTCAATCATCATCTTCGGGTTACTTTACCCTCCCAAACGGTTTCCGAGTGTGAAATAATTACAGAAATTGATAATTTTCATCAAACTCACCCGGTGTCGGTCGAGTGGGGCAAAAGAAGGAAAGTAACAACAATAACAACAGGAAAAAACCCGTCAAGTTCATTCTATCCGCGGCCAAACCGGAGACCGGAACACGGGAAACGACCGAAAATAATAAGCCGGACTCCTCGGACTTTAGTGAATGGAAGTTTGAACGATTGGTTGAATGAATAAAGGCGTGTAGAGAAGTACAACAGCAAAGTAAAAAAAAAAAATCATGTGTGGTTATCTGTACCGTACGGTGCGAACTCTTTCACACACATCTTTTCCCCGTTTTTTATGTTTCGTTTTTTTGCTATTTTCATTCACCCTGCTTCACAAAGTAAGCTTATCTGGTCCTAATCATGAACTAATCGTGCATCGCGAATTCGATTAGCGCAGCACATGTTGTGGGCTTTCATCATTGTAGTAAGTACAGGTGAATCATCTTCAGTTTGATTTATCAGTTATTGTAGAGTGAAAATGGAGCAAATTTTGAATTTATTTAATGTTTTTTTTTTATTTTCTTTCATCTTCCAAGAAACATGAATAAATTATCATTATAAGCGGGATTGCTAAAAACTAAAATTAAAAAATTATCAAGAAAACTGAGTTTTTTCACCAAAATACATAGAATATAGAATTGTTGAAATCGACAAGTTTGGTTTAAAATACATGAAGAACGATCCTGAAATTTTGGTTTCATTTTAAGATAAATTGTGAGGCTAAACCAGCAAAAGAATTAAATATCCAAAAATAATGTTGGAATAGCTACACAATCACCAAAAACTGGAGGTTTCAGTAAAACGTCTAGGTGTATACGTAAGTCTTTAAATGTAGATTGTGCTGAAAAATGCTGCTTTACACCTTGATTATCATTTATTCCAGATTTTCTTGTAAATTTGTAAAGATTTGTTAAATCAATCTAATACGTGTTGTGAGCCTACTTGGTTGAATACTTCTACTGAATCAAAGCAATCGAAAGAATAAAAGGGAAACTTTCAATAACTTTGATTCAGTGCTAAATCTAATAAAAAAAACTCAAATTTCTGTTTGAAAAGTTTCAATATTAGTGTAAACGATTTTTTTAAGAGGTAATGTAAAAATGATCCTTGAGTGCTGCTGATGTGATTCGACCGAAAATTAAAATTCAAGTAGGGGACCATTCAAATATTACGTAACGCGTTTAGGGAGGGGAGGGGGTATAGAAGTTTGTTACGGTTGATGAATTTTTGATAGAAAATTTGATAAAAATGTGTTACGTAGGGGGGTTGAGGGGTCAAAAATGACCGAAAATTGCGTTACGTAATATTTGAAAGGCCCCTAGGTAATTTTCTTTCAGTTTCTTCTTGTATGATTTGTAATTTAATGCCTGAGTTTGTTCAGACATGTCCTATTTTTCCATTTTTTTAAAATGGCCTAAAATGGCCCCGCCGCCCGTGCGTTGAATGTATGGGATACCGGGACAAAAATCAAAACTGATGGTTTTGGGCAACTTTTACTCAGAAAGTTGTTGGAAATGATGTGAGCTATTATTGGCATGAATGGCGTATTTTAAAACAATGTTCACAAAAGTGACTCATATACATATATGCATAAGAAATCGTACAAAATGATTTTAACTTCTGAACAATATCTCATTCAGATCAGAATAGAAATTTATTCTGAAAACATTTTTTTTCGTGATCGCAAAAGTAGCTCAAACGCCATTTTTACTTAAAATACCATGAAAAACACGAATTTAATGACGATTTTTGCGCAAATTAAGATATTTCTTCCAATGCAGTATTTTTGCCTGCTTAATGGGCAAACAAGAAGGGCATCTGGAGATAAAATCTACTGTTCACGCCATTAGTTTATACGTAATCACAAAAGTGTCTTAAAAGTCATATGGTTAAAGCTTATTTCAAATTAGGGTTTTCTCAATTTTGAAATAGTAAACCAAATTCAGGATTTTTTCAAGCTTTGAAGTGTAAAATAACTCCTCCGGTATTTCATCCATGTTATATAGACTGGACAGAAAAGTGTACAAATGTTCTTTCCGCTTCAATGGATCTGCTGAATGCCATTGCTCAAAACATGGGGCATTTTCAACCGTCAAAACACCATCTAGAAAAACGTAAATATCTGTAAAACGGGTAATTAAGGGCAGCTGAAACCACTTAGAGCTTTTAAAGGATACTAAAAACGATAACTGGAGAAAAAAATAGAGAGGTATTTTGATATACATTTTTGTAATGTCCAATTGAAGTTTGAATGTCCATTTTCTTGAAATATAAAGTACGCTTATCGATAACACCTTCAAATTTGTATATAAGGAAATAAATCACAGAGATAACCCCTCAAATGTCTTCTACTTACTTGTCTCTTCAGTTCCCATTTCGGTTAGCACATTAAAAGTCACCAACAGATTAGAGAAAAATTAGTAAAATTGAGTATTTTTTTTCTGAAAAAATACTGTGCACGTGTTACGTTGAAACTATCTGACAATATAAGCTTGATACAGGCATATAAGTGCTCCCACGGAATTACTTATACACATGCAGCACACTTCAAACTTATATGAAATACCGCCTACTTGATTTGGTGAAATAAAAATTTCGAATTTTTTATTTTTGTCCATGGGACGCTGCACTGTGCGCCGTGCAAAAAGGTGTAGTAGAAGAAGCGCACTCGCTTCCAAATATGACTGTCTGGGTTGATATTTTTTCATTAAATTTTAATAATATTTAGTTCAACTATTCAACTGACACTGAAAAAAAGATATTCTCGTGGAGAAAGGAAATTTGAGATTGCTTCACAAAATCAGCTGTATTTTTGACAATATTCATTGAAAATACATAAAATTTGAGCGAAAGATGTAAAGATGTTTGATCCTGAAAACTTGATTCCTGATTTGTTTGAAAATAGATTTTTTTTAACAGATCTAAAAATAAGAAAAACAGAGTTTCAGAAAAAACCTGTAAAAAAATTTATATAAGAATTTGAGCTTGAGCCAAAAAACGTATGAGGAAGCATATTTAAGAGTTGAAAGACGGATATAAGATTAGAATAAGGTGAAAGATGTTGAAAATGAGCGCGAAAAAAAAAATTTTCAGATAAAAAACACTATTCTGCTAATATCATAAAGTTTTAAAATATTTTCGACTTTTTATATTAGACCGTTTTGAAAGCTTTTCAACTTATTTACCTTTCATCTATATCTCGTTTTTAAAAAATTTAAAGTAAGTCTGAAATTTATCAGAGAAGTTCAATAAGGTTAATGCAATGTAGTGACGAATATTTTAAAAATCACAATTTGTAATGAATTTTTACATAATGCCTTACGGAGATTGCTTTAACCATTAATTTATTTTTATAGTTTTTGGCTGTATCGATATTATTAATTATCTCATGATAACATTTATATAGGCAAAGAGAAATGAATAAAAATATGTTTTGTAAGCAAACTTTTAGTAAATCCGTCTATCATTATTTATTCTAGCATTTTGACTACAAGCACATCTCTCATCGATTAAGTCAAAATAACATTCAACAACTTTGTCGATTATCCTTCATGGCGACATTTCTAATCATAAATTCCGAGGAAGAATGTCCTTAACGGGTTAAATTCCTATAAAAAAGAATATAAAAAATCATAAATTCCAAGCACGGTGTAGAATTTACGTTCTCTCATTTTATGAGTGCCAGTCAAAGGGCCTTTAAACTTAAAAAGCCTCCACAGCAGCAATGCCTTAAAAACAGTTAAAAAATACCCTAAATTGTGACTAGGCAGCATGAGCACGGTGATAATTCAATTCAGGTTTTGTAGAATGCAACCGCCAAAAATAAGCTATCTTACTTCGTGAAGTCTATAAAATTGAATATTTCATAAAAATAGATCGGAACGGACTCACCAATGCAGGATAACTGGAGTCAATTCCAGCAAGCATTACATCGCGTCCTGACGTGCTAGATTTTTCATGTCAGCATGTAAAAGATGCTACCACACGTTCTAGCCGATCGAATCAATATAACCGAAATCCAGAAGCTAAAAAGCGGAGGTTTAGATGCGCCATTGACCAAATTCATTGAAGGCACATTTCTTGAAGGTTCATTGCTCGAAGGCGTGTATTCAAAACTCCTCATTATTTCGTCTGTCGGCTTCGCTCTCGGCCCGAATCACCACCCACCGTACCTACTCGGAGAGCAAACAAACACGTTTTGCACAGCGTGAATTGCAGCACCTCACTAGAATGAAGATTAAATGTGCTTTCCAATGAATATACTCTTGGTTGGTCCAAACAAAGTAAAAGCACTGATAATCCGGGTACAACATGACGGTGGACCACAAAAACAGATGAAATTTCAATTTGTAAAAAAATCGCGCAAAGTAGTGAACTTTGAAAAATTCCAGTTAATTCAATTTTTGTTGCATCAAAAATCTAAAGACAGCAAAATGTTGGAATTTTGATACATTTTGTAGTCATATTTTTTTCAAAACTCTACCATCGCTCAAACAGTATTTACTAGCAATCGAATGAAAAGTAGGTTTTTTAGACCTTCTTGTCTTGTCTTTTTCTTGTCTTCATGATGTAGGCATTAACTTCAGCTTTCATATGCATAAGGCAAATATTTTTTTGGACGTGTAACATATGAACTACAGCAGTTTTCGTGAGGCATGTTTTTTCGGATTTTTTTTCTTTCATGCTGAATAACGAGAAAACTAGTAACTTTAGCTATATATAATGTTCTAAACATATTTTACTGACATTACAAGGTTTCTTTTGATGTAAGTTATGTTTAAATCGGTCCAACACGCCAAAAGTCATAACGATTTGAGCTTGTGGTGTCAAATTGACACCACAAGTGCTGATTAGGGTAATGAAATCTAATGCGGATGAGGGTTAATTCGTTTTTTAATTGAATATTTTCTATTTCCAATCATGTTTTACCCAGAGCAAAGGCGTAACAATTTATGGGAGCTTTTTATCAACCTACCCTTTAGCTTTAAATTTTAACACATGTCAAGCTTCCTTCTATTTATCCACCTTTCATTCATAACCTATTGAAATAAAATTTCTCTCTAGAATTTCATCACGCCGAACATGCCATCTATGATTTCGAATCATTTCCAACCAAAGCAGGAATGAAGTTTTTATCAATTACCAACTTTTTTGGTGTAAATTTTTGGTTTTGTGAAAGAAAAATCTAAAAAAACATTGATTACGATAGTTTCCATACAAATATTTGTCTAAAAAAGAATGTAATCGTTCTATTGTGTTGTAATCCTACTTGATCGAATAATTTAACTGAATCTTTCGATTGCTTTGGTTCAATGAAATCGCTTTTTTGGGCGATAATGTACCTCATTTATAAACCGGTTCCATTTTTGATCGACTAAATCGATTTTAACGAAACTTTGCCAAGTACTAAAACACAAATTTTCACATCTTTTGGTCAAATTTTAAGTATTTTCAATCAAAATTGTCAAAAATACAGGGAATTTGGTGAAGCAATCTCTAATTTCCCCTTTTCTCGAGAATAGCCGTATCTTTTTTTCCAGTCATAGTACAGTCTTCAAATTTTTTATAGTGTTAGTTGGATAGTTGAAATTTTGTGAAAATTTTAAGGAAAAACATCAACCCAGACAGAAATGGCAGCTAGTTGGAAGCTAGTGCGCTGCTTAACACGATTTAATTCTTTTTTGAACGCAACTGCATATAACTATTTTTTCCTTTAAAAATGTTCACTAATGGTGCCGGCTACGTCCTACTGATTAATATTTCAGACATTTGTATGACGAGTGTTTATTTCGATATTGTCAAGGTTTAATCAACAAACTTTTTTTTGAGAAAAAATAAACGATCAATTACATTCAATAAAATTATTGCAAGTCGAGCTTGAGCTAAGATACGCACAAGTGAGACAACAAAACACGCCAAATCCTTCAGGGTCAAATCAAATATTGAACAGATTTGTAATTGAAGAAAAACAGTAGAACTTGACGCTGCTGCGAATCTAAGATAAATTATTCATTGCAATTTTTCGGTTATTTTTGTGTCTATTGAAAATAAGTTTTTTCTCATACTAATGATCCTTTGATTGGTACATTTACAGCATTTTGAGAATAACTATCCAACTACGTCTCTAAAATGTATTTAATCGGAAAAGTGAGCTCACCGCCTACTGTGTGTGTTGTTACTCAAAAAGCCTAAAGTTTTTATAACTTGTTTATGTTTCTAGAAGGCTTTAAAAGAAAAAGTCTTACTCCTTCATTCAGCATTCAAAACGATTGCATTGAACTTCTGTATTGTGATTAGTGCAATTGAACCCACTCATCTGATAAATGTTCGCATTGGGAAAGGTTATGGCAGGTCATCAGTCAGAGGTTTTTTTTCTTTCATATGTGGCTAATAGTACGAGCAAAATAAATCCACACACTTTGTGTAGTACTACGACTACACACAATCTTTCTGACGTCAAGTTCACTCATTGATGAGTCTTCGTTCGCTCGTTCGCACAAACAGACCCACAACACGCTTAACTTACGTTGTCGATTCGAAGAAGTTCCGAAAATAGTTTTCCGGGCGTCACACCGGAAGTGGCGGTCTAGTTTCTTCTTTATTTTTTTTTCTCGGAGCTCAAAACAGAATCAGCTGTTTACTAGCTCTACCGCGCCGAAAAACTACGTCCACATGGATGGACGGACACAAATCCACGTGGTGGACGACGTCTTTCTGCTAATCAGCCGTCACGCACGAATCGCTTCATTTATATCCTTTTTTTCTAAGTGCGGCGGCAGAACGCTCCGGACGAGTCTCGTTGATACGGTAAAATAAGATGTCGATTACGCCATACCGTACCTACTTTCTTCCACCTTCACCTTCAGCAAAGGAAACTTTCGGCTGCTCGCCACACTGACCTCACCATTCATACTAGGTATCAGCTCATGTCAGACCCCAACACCATGGCTTTGCTCACTGATGATGATGATCATGATGGTAATGTTGATGATACCGGTCTTTGTCCGGTGTGTCGAGTGCGTAAAGCCACAGAAAATCAACACATCACCACACCGATATAGCAACCGATGGCCGCGCCAAGTGGCACACCGGGTGAGCCAGTTAGTTTAGTTGGCTGCCGATTTGGAATGATGCCCAGACATACCGCCACCCGTTTTTCCCGTCAATTGACGGTGGTGGTGGCTGCGGTGGCCAAACGACGGGTCCGACCCTCCCTTTGCCACTAAATACCAAACAACGAGATGATGGTCATCTCTGCTGACGATACTGAAGATGGGCAGGCAAAGCAAAAAAAAACAGGCCACCATTCCCATACAATAAGGAGCGCCACCGCCGACGGCATTTCTGCTCGCTGCCAAACGGAAGAAGCATGCTGAATACCCACGGATTGTTCCTTAGCGTGCACCGCTGTTGGTCCGTGTGAAAGCACCATCACCGTCATCGCTTGTAGAGGTAGTAGGCCAGGGAAAATCATCATTCGCGCATATCAACACGTTTAAACTTTTCGGCGTCAACATCAACCGACTAACTGGACTGTGTTCGCACGAAAACCGCCAGTAGGCTTTTGCTCCCGTTTGTCATCCGTTGTCCTTAGCTAAATTTGTCGTCGTCTTCCGTTCACTTCGTTGGCCGTGATCCATTCGCGCGGCATCCATTGAAGAATTCCAAAAACAAACAGCCGATTTAGAACGAACAAACGACCCAACGACAGAACCAAGGTAATGAGTCAGTCTTTAGTGATTACGATGAGTGCCGATGAAATTTCAATGCCTACTTCGAATCGTCGTAACTATCGGTTGCTTGCATCACACACATCATTTCCTTATCATTTTTATCATGATTTACATATCAGTTAATTTCTTCGAAGCAATATTTACCTTTCTTGAAACCTTTGCGATAAAAACTGCCTTGACATTTCGGTGTTTCCCAATACAATTTTAATTTTTCTATACCGCGCCACACGCTTTTCAGTTCGATGGGATGGCATGGCACCGCACAGCGTGTGTGTGTTTATGTTTTCCATCTTATTTCCACCTGTTTCGCGTCGTCTTAGGTCGTTGCATTGATACTTACGACAGGTAGGTTCTGTGGGCTGGGTGATAGGCACATTTGGCATGTTCGCTGTCACCAAGCGGATGGTTTTTGACTTTTTAGAATACCTCTTTCCCCACCCATTGCCTCTGCTTCCAGCGACTGGTTTTTCAAATTATGTGTGAATGCCACAATTCGATCGCTTTCAATTGACGAATATTGATGATGGAGTGCGGCGCTTTTCTTCTCTGCCGAAGCTTAATTGCGTCAGCGCGTTTCACTTGTCGAACACGCGGAATGTAAATAGGTTTTCAGTGATAGACGGAACAGAGTCTTTTTTTTTCTAAGCCGGAAGATAACGAAACACCGAAGTTTCGGTACCGGTACTGTTCTTGGAAAATTTCGAAGCCAACTTTGGCTACTAAGTGACAACACAGATTCGATCTGAATAGATCTGATAATTTATTATATTTACTACAGATTATTTACGAAATGTTTTTTGCATATATAGACATGATATTTTATCACCCTATGCTTCTTAATAGTCCTGAATCAAGCAATCACAACTCTCCTTGGAAATATCTTACAATAAGTGTTTGGGATTAGTAACTACATCATTCTTCCACAGATCGTTCAAAAGTCCCACACCAAAGTCTCAGTCGCATTCTTCAGAAAAGCCAACAACAAACTTCCTCCTTTTTCCATTATCCATATCAATTAAATAGAAATTGCGCTTGAATTAACTCACAAAGCCAACTTAAGTCTAGGGCATAAAAGCTTGCACGACTAGATTATGTATCGGAATTTTGTTTATCGCCGCGCTTTAATGTAACTTAAATTTATCGACGTTTTAGAATAAATTTATTCGAGTTTTCAAAAGTGTTTTTTAATGCGTATATCGATTATGGATCAGTGCCTAACACGTCGCAGTTTTAGACCTTTTAAGGGAATTTCATTAGTTTTCTAGGTAATATGTTTATATTTCTAGTTCAATCCATTTACGTTATAAGTAGTAGAATCGGACAAAAGCAATTATAGGTTTGTAGGTTAACACAAGTGATCCAGAAATATTTTCTTTTACTAATATTTTCATTAAACATCGTCATTTATTGTGACCAATGTGAAAAATGCACAGCTCTTTAAGCCGTAAATTAAATTTTCGTATCCCACTCGAACTTATTCTCATTACTTACTAGCTGACCCGGTGTGCTTTACTACACCTTCCATGGAAAAAATTGAGTTAGTTAAAATTATTTTAATAAAATTAAATTTAAATAAATTGAATTTCAATATTATTCAAAAGCTAACTATGTTTCTAAATTAACTTGAGTCTACGTTTAGACTTGAAGCTTAAAATTTTGAAGATCCACAATAGGAGGGATCTTCAATACAATAAATAATCCCCCCCTTTATTACCATCATCGTGCCATTCGTGTCTTTTTAATAACATAATACATTTATTGAAATAGGAAGCGTCTATCAATACAATAGGGCTAGGTGGGGTAATTATGAACAAAATTTCTTCATTTGGCACATTCACAGCCACCATATGTTTATTTCTTATCATAAATTCTGAAAACCTGCCAATATTGAATGTTTCCGTGCTCTTCATCATTCTGTAGAGCAACTTTTTTTTCTTGGTCGCAACCCACGTCCTTGAGACATCTGTTCATAACTACCCCGTCTGTTCATATTTACCCCCCTGTCTAGGGGGTAATTATGAACACGGATTACGGACTTGGTATAAAATTTTTGAGAAGTAACAGTATTTATACGTTACATTTACCCATAGTAAGCAGTGTATGGTGATTTTTTACTTAAAAAATTATGTTCATAATTACCCCAAAACCTGTTCATAATTACCCCGAACGCTGTTCACATTTACCCCGAGATTTGTCCAATATGATTTATATGGTGTCAGAAAATCTCAATTCAACACCAAATAATGAAAATAATTAGCAGTAATAAGAAAATGGATTGTTTTATAAAAACTCAATTCAATTCATGTATAAAACTTATAAGTTAAAGAAATGTAATCAAAATTTAGAGGTAAAACAACGCTACAGCTATTTAGTGTTCTTTTGTATTGTTTTTTTTCTATCTTTTGTGTCGGTAGTTAAATTTTTTGTTGCATCTTTTACGTTTTGGTTGGTTTCTTTTTCTTTCATATCTTTCTGTCGTTGCAGATCATTTTTATTTGATAGGACCTCTCCATGCGTGTGAAATTTTAGGCGAGTTAGGCTACTCGATAGTTTTTACATCCGTTTTAAATGTCTTACACAGCAAACATCAAGTTTTTACCTGAATGTCGTAGGTGCTGCTTTCCACGTACGTGCGAGATATCATGAAATTAAAGCCTATACATATACAGAAAATTCTATTTTTTTTGAAAGATGGTTGTTTCACAAAAACACCCATCAAAATCTTCTTGGATCAGTGAACAGTCATATTTTTCAAAGCTTGCCAATTCTATATGAGCGACTGTTTTTAAAAATATTTACACTAATTAATTTTTTTATCGACTGTATTAGTAGCTCTATTTTCTCAAAACAAAATTATTACTGCAGAAGTTTTCATCACCAAACTGAATGAGAAAATCTTCAAACAAAAAAATTTCATTTTGTTCTAAATTTTAGAAAAATGTATTCGAACAAATAAAGATTGAAAAAAGTAACTAAGTATAAAAATAAGACTGCAAGAAAATAGATTTTGGATCTTTGTTATCCGAATGTAACTCATAAACAATTATTCTTTGCTGTAATTCTAATGCTCTCAATAGCAGCACGTTGTCCAAACATTCAAGAAAATTTATCTTTTTGATCTATGTTTTGTGGACTTATTCATCTATTAAATTTATCGTGGTTTTTCATATATTTTACTGTTGATCACAGAGATTTAAGGTTCATAATAATGTTAAATTTCACGCGGTAATATATAAAAGCTCGAGCAGCAAACCTTTTGTTAAAAAATGGGGAATTTTATTTTAAGTATAATAAAAAATTTCTCCAAGTCTGGTTTGTAACCTTGTTATTTATCAATACAAAAAAACTGGTTTTGGAAGGACTTAAAACCTTTATTCGGTGTTATAAAACTATTCCTGGGATACAGGTTTTCGGTTTCGGTATAACTATCCGTACGCACCACTCACTAAACCTGAGAAAACATTTGACTTCATTTTTTTCTATCAACAAAAAGCAAGTTCATACCACTATTTTTTCAAACAAAATTAAGACTCGTTTAGATGCTGATTTAGTTTTTTTTTCAAAATTTCTGTTTTATAAACTTAAGTTTTATTAACTTTTGATAAAATTGTGTGCAAAACATTTTTTCAAAGACTGAAAAGATCTGGCATAGCTTTTTTTTTCTTAATCCGAATCTCGTTTTTGGAAGAAAAAAAAATCAATTTCTCAAAAATTCAAAACTTAACACATTGTGGACTTAATTTAATTATGAAATTTGGTCCAGTAAGTTCCTGGGATATAGAATGCCGAGTGTTGATTTTTCCTGACTATGATTTCTTCACGGTCCTGTGTTACGATCTTACAGAAGGGGGGGGGGGGGGGTATTTTTGTGAGATATTTCTTACAAGAGGAGGAGGGGGAAGGGGGTCTGGAAATGCTTGGGTAACAAATGAATGACCGCCTAAGTTGATGAATAAAACATTTGACCATCAAAAAGCCAAAGAAATGTCAGGAGATGTGTGTTCATAATTACCCCATAGGACGAAAACTACGGGGTAAATATGAACACTCATCTGTGCACCAGTGCGAATAAAATTTTTCAAAAATTTTTCAAAATCAAGATAAAGCATCATAAACTGGATGTAAAATAGGTGAAAACAACATTCCAGCTGGATTTCCAAAGATCAGATATTCAAAACATTGAACCTTGTCGAAAACGATTTCCGTTTCTCGAGGTAATGGTTTTTTAAAACCTCTGAAATGATATCATAAGGATTTGAAAATAGATCGGAAACAGCTTATAGCTATCAATTTTATGTTAAACTACCACTTTTGGAACTTTTTGTTTTAATTCATCCCCCACAGCAGCGCGTATTGCACTTGTTCGGAATTACCCCGTGTTCATAATTACCCCACTTGACCCTATATCATCTTATTTTGTAAAAAATAACATTGGTCAAATCTATAAACCATCGTCGATAATGTCAAAACGCTTACGTTTAAGAATTTTTAACAAAACATCTATCGAGGAATTTATCATGTTTTTGTCAATTTTGTATGGGAACTCCCTTTTTGGATTCGTAGGGGTTTGAAAGTGTTATAGTAACCATTCTCGGTCTTAAAAACGGCAACACACCAAGTTTCGCGTTGAACGATTCAGTAGTTTCCAGAAGTTGTTCGAATTGTGTCATATTTTTATTGACTTTGTATGGGAGCCTTTCCACTTTTAAGTTGGAGTGGTTTTTAAGTATTTTAGACCCCAAAAACTCTTGCATACCAAATTTAAAATTGATCGGATCAGTAGTTTTCGAGTATATACTGTCCCTACTCGCATAACAGTTCCATATGAAAAAAAAACGAGCAAGCAAGAAAATGAGCTTTTTCTGTTTTGGAATATATTTTTGAATTATTACAACTTTCAGAATATACAAAAGTCGTTTGTTGGAATGTTTTCTAGGCTTTTACTACGACCCAGAACACCTTTTTTCCGTTATGGGACTGTTATGCGATTATATACGAATCTTGTTTTCAAATCTATTTGCTTAACAGTCCCATGCCGAATTTATTTTTATTTGCCATTATACTGTTTTTCCTTAGATTAAATTAAGTATTTCTGAGCAGTTATCAACTATAAAAGCATACATCTGGGGAAATTCTTAAGTTCCATGCGGTAAGATGGACCTTTTTGTATCTGGTATATCTGGTAGTGTTTTTTCTTAGAAAGTCATCCCTTCTATCTTTGTAGCCAGTTTTCAAATACTATTTTGAATATTTTGTCATCAACTTATCAAAATCTTCTTTAGAAATGACTAAGACTGTCAATCTATGGTTTTTCACCAAAAATGAACCTTTAAAATTTAATAAATGTGTGATAATTCACATAATATGGGACTCTTATGCTTATCTCTCTCTTAATTTCTAGAACAAACTACCCCTTTTTATTGTTTTATATTGAAGTCCTATGTCAAAAAGGACGAATTGTCAGGTTTGATGAAAAATGACGAAAATGCATATGGGACTGTTATGCGAGTAGAGGCAATATAGGGAACAGATAGATAGACAGACAGACAAACATTCATAAGTATCAATTGATTACAACCTACAAATCGCTGTTTTTGATTTTTTGAAATTTTGGTTTCAATTTTAAGAGCGATTTAATTTTGTGACGTCACAACGCGCCAGTTTCTTGAAACACAATGTAGCAAAGCGTTGTGATTCCACGAAATTTTATTTTCATCTATACGAGAAATAAATCAAACTGTAATCAGAAAATTAATACTAAATTTACTAAAAAAACAGCTTAAAACTTAACAAATAATGTTATTTAGTGATGAAATTGATCTATTTAATCCCAAAAAAACTGTATTGAATCCAGATAGGGCCATATAAGCAGATATAGTTTGCAACACTGCGCACATCAATTTTATTCGAAATTTATTTGTGCGGTCTCGTGAATATTATTCTGAAAAAAAAATAACAAATGCTAGAAAAAACTTATTCGTAAAAGCATTTAAATCTGATTCTTTTGAATATTTTTAATATTTAACTGTAAAGGAAAAACAAGTGATAATTTCAAAAACTTTTTTTTTTAAAAAAAACGAACACAAACACATACAGGATCTCAATGAAACATGATGTTTCCTCGAAGAGATTCCTTTTTTCTTAACTCTAAGTGTAGTATAATTTTGCATGTGTCTTCGCGCTAGTACATATTTAAATTGGCTTAATTTTGAAATTCAGTTAAATGTCTCTTTTGAGGGATTATAAGGGAATCTTAAGGAATAAGGGAATCAATTTAGATTTTCTAGTAACATTCTTTAAGGTGGAAGTTTTATTGAAAGATAATTCAATTTTATGAACATAATGCCAGTAATTAATAGAAGTTATAGAAGCCATAAGCGGATTTTTATTCCAATATAGATATATGAAGAACTTAAACTTTTTGCAAAATTTTCATTCAAATCCCAGATAACTACCTATTTTTTGATTCAAAAAGATTATTCTAGAAAATCGATGAGGATTTCATTTCTATGAAAGTTAGTTAGTTTATTCTCGAATCAAGGTTCAATAAGCGCGATTTTTTATACTTGTATCGAAGAAATACTTAGATAGCGTGTAAGTAAAAAGCCTTTTGAATAATAACAGCAAATCAATTTCCATGACGTCACAACGCATTCTTTACCCGGGTGCAACTCACAACATTTTGAACCGATTTTCATTCTCAAAATTGCCTTTAAGTCCTCTCAAAAGTTTAAAGAAACCCCCAATCTTCGAAAAATGTGACATTTAAAGGAATCATAAATTGAAAAACAGTAGAATTTTCATGACGTCACAACGTTAAAATAAATGTTTTTATCATCGATTCTAGAGCGTAAACTTGCAGTGATTATTTTTTATCTCATATTTTTCTCAAAAAATGGCTTTTTTAACATCAATTTGCAATAATTTTTTAGACATAATTAAAATCAATTTATTTTTTATACTAAAATTTTTAAATTTCAACGATAACATACTCATTTCGAAAGAAAAAAGATAACTAAAAATCTTTTGATGGAAAATGAATCTCAAAAAATAATTTTTCTAATGGTGTGCCATAAATTTTTGAATTATGAAAAATAAAAATCGGTTCTCCAGTTGACGGGTGCTTGGAATGGGTCTAAAGATCTAATAATTCCAAGTCATATATTATGTTTTACTATAATTTTGAGTCATTTAAAATAATAATAACAAAATTTAAAGTGTAAAAAACAAGTTTGATAATGACAACATTCGATTTTGGCAACACAAAATTAACGAGCGTGTTTCCAAAAAACGAACAGGGTCTGTATTTATATCAGCTCGATCATTCCAGCATTAGACTGAGTCGATCTGGGGCTATTTTTGAATTTCCCAAACCCTGGGATCTAAAGCGCTTCGTTTACACGAGTAAATTTGAACTTTTAGATTCGTATGGGAAAATTGAATATTTTGTACTGAAAAATCAACATCATTTTTGTTTCTTCTGTGCAACCGGGCCTGCTAATGGGTTTTTTGCCAGTTTATAAATTTTCAAATGAATTTTTCCGCTCAGCAACTTTGTCGAAGGCCATAACTTCCTATCTAATTAGGAAAAAAAGTTATGAGCTGTTTAACAGGGCTATGTCTTTTGGAATTTAAAAACAAAAACTCAATTGTCATCACCGCTTGTGTCCAGCGAAGTATTGCATGACAAGTAGTCATGCAATACCTCGCTAGTTCCAAAAAATATAAATTTGGATGAAAAATATTCCTTGATTCTTACAGTACAATTCATGTGAACGAAGCACAAACCTTTCTTGTACCCAAGAATAGATATTCGATGCTATACAAAAATTTTGTTTTCTTATTTTTTGTTTATTTTAGCTTTTTTGACTGCTTACTTAAAAGCTGTGTAACCGTAGGATGGGAATAAAAAATCTCAAAAAACTGCTCTACATAGCCACGGAATTTTTTGATTTATATAACCTTTGCAAAAACATTTCATGAAATTATTGGAAGCTGTAGCAAACAAAGTCTGCTATTTTTAAATACTTTCCATAGATTCAGATTTTTTATTTTGAAATGGTTAACACTTTTTCCATGAAATGCTTCGCTGCTTGTCATGCTAGCAAAAAATGCAGCTTAAGAATAGTCAAAACCGAAATTCAAAAACCAACTTCATTTCAGCTTATTTGATTTTTTTTTCTGGATGATTAAATGTGCAAAAATTTCTTCTTCTATACATATTTCCATACAAAATTGAAACGCGTTGCGCTAACTCAGGAATCAATTAATTCATCTAAAATTGATTTCGGCAATCGCAGGAATCAACATTTTTCGATACGCAATTTTGCGCTTCCGCGTCAAATCTTCCTAGCTTATTCGTGATCAATTTGAAAAACAAACTAGCATCGACTTCATTTGGATCATCCTCGAACTATAAAAACATTAGGAGAACCGTTCTGATCCAATTCTGACGATGAGCTCGGGGAAATCTTCATCACTGCCACTGTACCCTTAACTTGACCCCAAACCGTAAACCGTCAGCAACGATGATGATGAGTGCATCATCAACAGTATCAATAGTTTGGACTGCCCAATTATAGTTTTTCAAAAGAACACTTTAAAAACTTCCCTTTTCCGCACAATAACAAAGAGAGAGAAAAAGAGCTCGTGTGACAATTTTTCCATAGAAACCATAAATCACACGTTCATATGCTACGCAAAAATGGCACTTGCAGCGTTTTTGACGGTTATCTGCTGCTTTAATGAATATTTATAGTACATTTTTATTTATAATTTCTGATTCAGAATTTGCATTATTTTCTTTTTAGACTGTTTTAAGTTCAGGGCAAAATTAGTTTTTAGCCTTCACACTAGTCAAAACTGTCTCCTAGTAAAATCTCTCCTCCCACTCCTCAAACAAAACTATTTGCTAGGATGCAGAGGTAACATCGGTCCTAAAGCGTTGTATTGATCTTTCATCCATTTCTACCTTTTCCAAACTATCTCTTGACTGCTAGGACGTGGCCGGCGCCGTTAATGAAGGTTCAAAGAGAAAACTAGTTCTACTGAGCCACGCCATCGATCATTGAAAAAGAGCTCGTGTGACAGTTTTCCATCGAAACCAAAAATCATCTGCTCATATTCTACGCAAAAGTGTCTCACGTTTTCAAGCATTTTTTTACGATTATCTGCTTTTTAACATCCATGAAAACCGATAAGAGTCACAAATTTAACGAAAATCCGAGAAACAGATCAAAATTTCAATCGCATTTTTCTCGCTTGCTCGTTTTTCCTCATGGAACAATCGTGCTTGGAAGATTAGTACAGCTTTGTACCTATCATTATCACATTTGCAATCGATGCAAGGAATGAAACCTTTTTTTCACTTAAGAAAATTCATCTCCAAACTATGTTTAAAGAAATCAATAAAGCCAGATTACCCTCCTGTATTTCATGTGTATTTCAAACATTTTTTGTATATTAAAGTAACATTGATATTTTTGTCTTTTTAAAACTTACCAGTTACTGTGTTCATCTCCCTCAAATAAAATCAGCTCGAATTTTGCACCCCTCTCACACAAAAATAAAAAAAAAGCTATGACTTCTTCTCGCCAAAATACCGTCGGCACTTCGAATCCGATTGGCACAAGAACCTTACTCAAGCTGTTTTCCACCAGAGCTCACTTCACTGTGCCTTGATTCAACCACTTCACGTGTGTTGTTAATTTGATTATTATTTGAAAAAGGATCTAAATTTCCGTTTAATGATATTTTCTTCACACCTCATCAAAGTTAGGCCCCCAAACTGTAACACCTGTAATCAAAACTGCACCCATTTTCGTTTTTCTTTTCTGCATTAGCACAAGGCCTGTAATTTGTTTTCAAAACACATCCCCAAGCAGCCACACTAGGTTCACACGAACGGCCGACGGACCCGAGAAAAAAAAACAAAATAAGGAAAACAGATGCCCCACTTGTCATTTGGGGTGGTCGACGAGACTGGCTAATTGATTGTCGCCTGGCTGGTTGCTGTTGTGTCGTCTCCACCGGACAATTATCATCATCAATGAAGAAACCCTCTTAACACCATCATCCCGAAAAAAAAATACAAACATACGCACTGTTTAAGGATACGCACTGGCACACGCGACGTCGAGAATTAGTAACGCGTCGTAGTCCGCCTCCTCCAATCGTAGTAGGCTGAATTATCCTAGCTCATTAGCACAAAACCTCACTGGTACGTGGGGGTGTGTGTGTGCGTTGCGTGGACATTCGAGACAGACCACGTGGATGCTTGCTATGGCGATGTTGTGATGCGGGGGAGTTTATTTTTTTCGTTGCTAACTCTTCGATTAATTGGTACGTTTAACGCGGTCACGAGCACTGCAGACACGCTACTATCGTCCACTGCCGATGATGGAGACACTAAGCGCGGTAGCAGTTCAGCAGTCTATCGAACCGGATACCGGCTCGCAAAACAAAACAATCATCAACAATAAGAGTAGTAGTAGGTAGTTGAATCAAAGCGAACAAATAGCCTACTGCGGTGTAGCACGGGCAGGGCACGTTCACAGAGAGGAATCGAGCGCTGTTTTGTCAATCTATCATCGTTCGACTCGAACAACACTAATTAATAAAGTTATAAAAATCAAATAGATAGCAGAAGCCGGAATCGTTCGGTTATCGGTTGCTCCGGCCAGCCAGCCAGCCATTGGAGAGGAAGTTGAAGAAAGAGAGGAACTTCCCTGTGGAGGCTCCCCGATACAAAAAAAAAGTTGTCCTCCTGCCTGGGCCAGTGCGATAGATGGGTATCTGATGGTGGTTGTCGATGGCTACGGAATCAGCAAACCGAACATCGGAAGGAAGTGAGTGAGTGCTTGGCGGAAGGGTAAAACCCCCGAGAGAATTCTAACTCTTTTGCTCTGGCTGGCGTTATCAAATCTATGTTGCATGCTCTCTTTCTCACTTGCCCCCCATTCCGATGAACTAACCTAACCGATCACAGTTTCCAGCCTAGCATCATCATCATCATCGGTCATATGTACGCGTGCGGTGTGTCTCCACGATCTGCCACAAGCCACTGGCACAAGCAGCTACCAAGGCTCCATTGCCAAGAGTGCCGCCGAACAGCGATGAGCCATCTCTTCTAACGCAGACCACAAGGTGGTTGTTGGGGCTTCGACAAGTTCTCTACCGTCAAATCTCGCAACGCAACGAACAACGATAACAACAACGAAAGAGCGAGCGAGCGAGTGTGCAATAACAAACGGCGAGGAAAAACAACGAAATCGTCGATTTAAAAGCACATGCGTTTACATCGAAACGTCAAATGGGACTAAGAAAAGGTTTCCCCCATAATGTGGGGATCACGTTCGATAACCATCCGGCGTCAGGCGTCAAGCGCAAGGAGCATCAATGGGGGGCGCAAAAATCGCACGCGGCAACCAGCGCGGGTGCATGAAGGAAGGAAGCAAAAACAATACACAACGACGATCGGTGGCTGGCTGGCCACCCGCACGCTTTAGTGCTGGCTGCTACTGCCACAGTAACCCTCATGGTTTCCGTACTGGAGCGAAAGCTTGGCATGAGGTACCTAAAGCTGAAGGCACACACAAACTCGCGCAAAACATTCGGTAACCCAACGAAATCAACCCCATCATCCACCGCACTGCCTCCTCATTTCAAGAGGGCGTGCGGCCGGCAGTCTCGGTCGGTCAGTTCAGTCAAAGAAAGTAAAGAGAGTAGTCTCACCACCGCAGTAGGCTATGTTCCGTTCAGTATTGCCAAATTGTTTTGGGCTTAAATTTTGGAATTTCTCATTAACTTTGTACGTGACAGATTTTTTATCAGAAAAATTTCCATTCTATGAAAATCTAAAATTTTGACTGTTTTTGTTATGTTGACGTTGCTCTGCTATCTAAAGAATAGAATATGATATTTGAAATAATTTTTATTTTTTCTATCTTTTCAACTTATGGATGGAATCAAGTCTTATCTACATTATAATGGAAAAATGTTTTTTTTTGATCGATGGTGGTGAAAATTTAATCATGCAGAAAACTTTTTTCAACATATCGACTTGTGGATATAGCGGTACAGTAAAATTATTTGGTAGCGTCTTTTAAGGTCAATACATAATTCATGCTGATATCAGGCCCGTGCGAAGGACTTGTGCCTGGGGGGGGGGGGGGGGGGGTTACGCAAGTAACAGTACAGTAACGCAAATTTTTGCATGGGCAAAGAAGCGCTTTTTCAATTTTCTGAAATCATTAAAATTATCTGTAATTATCTGAATCTATATATGATTCCATTTAAATCCATTCTCTTTTGATTTTCTGACTGTGAAATCATTGGTGAAATTTTTAATTAACAAGATTAAAGATAAGAAAATCACTTAATACTTAAAACCACATTAACTTTTTGTTATAACGCTTATGCGATCTGGAGTTGGAACGTATGTTTTCAAAACACAAAAATTTGATTTTGAAAAACAAAGACAAACTTATTTAAAATTGTTCGGTAAATTTATTTTGGAAAAATATAGTACAACTTTGTTAATTTTTTTGGAAATTATAACAAAATGTAAACTCAATTGATCAACTTTGTCGGTAAAATTCATGATATTTTAGTAAGAATATTTCGAGATTATGCATATTAGAATTTGGTCCATTAGGAACAAATTGATGTCATGTGATGAAAATGGTTCTAATCAAATTCTTCTAGCTAATTTTTAATATCTATTCATTTAATTTCTTTCAATCTGTCTATATTCTTTATAGAATTCAATTTATGATTCAAATAAACGAACTCCTCGAAATCTGTAAGACGATTTGATTTTTGCTTTACAAATATCTCAAATGCAATTTAGTTAATACATCTTTAATACTTCGTTCAATATCTATTATTTAACAAAATTGGGAAAAGCGAACAGATGGAAAACATTAATGGGTTTCTTTCCCAGAAGTCAAAATGACTTACGGTCTTGGGGAAAAACCTTTATTTTTAATTTGTTTGAAATATTTCAAAATATTTTCAGAAAAGTGCAGATTTTTCTTATGTAGTTTCAAAAGATCCAAGACGCCAAAATTAATCAAAATTAGCTCTTGAATTCTTTGCACCTGATTTAAATGTGAATTTGATGGTCTTGTGTAATTTATCAAAATTGTTTAAATGTCGAGTTGAGTACTTAAAAAAATTAAAGTTTATGTTGAAATTGAAGAATATTTCATAACAGCATTAAATTTATTAAGATATAAAGTGTTTTACGATTTTAAAAATGATTAGTTATAATGTAATGGATGAACTTGTTTAGATACATTTCTTAATAAAAACCAATTTCATAGACAAGATAGGATTTTATTTGAAATTGTAAATCGAAATCGAAAGTTAAAAACTAGTTTCAATTCGTATATGTTATGTAATCTTGCAGAATGAAATGTCTTAAGCCTAGAGTGGTAGACGACTAAAAACCGCCGGAGACGAGAAAAATTTACAACATGTTTGTCAACACTTATTAATAAACACCTTCTATGATAAAGTAATTTTTCGTAACTATGGTTAATTCATTCCTTGAACTGAAAAAATTTACTTTGAAAAAATCTCCATGGAGAGGGGGGGGGGGGGGTTAAACCTCTTACTAACCCCCCCCCCCCCCCCCCCCGTTCGCTGATATTGGCTGATAGTTTTCAAGAAACCAATTCGAGCCTCAATTTTTTTTTGTGCTCCTTGTTTTTATAAATGCCCAACTACACAACCAGATGAGTTTTGATTTTGAACACAAGGCCTCAAAATATTAATTTTCCGAGGTGCAAAGAATTGAAGAGCTATTTCAACTTGGATGCCCTGGATCCAAATGCGCAAAATTTTTTTTCATCAGCATTTGTTTTTTAAATAACTTTTCAAGATAGGCAACAGTTTGAGAAATTTCTGCAGTTTTTGATGAAAACTGTTGATCATTACAATTTTTTTTTTAAATAAAGATTTCAAATCAATTGACAACTTTTCCTAAGACTGCCAAAAATTTTAACTTCAGCGGAAAAGGTTAAGAAATTAGCTTATTTTTTACTCTCTCGCTTTCTGTGAAATCTTAATCCAAATCGAATTCAAATTATTTTTTAAAGTAAAAGTCGAATCTTTTTGCAGGCTTCAACAAATTTGTTGAACAAAAAGTTTGAGTTTCAAGTAGGCATTGCTTGAGTGCGGACGCGTTTTTTTCTTTCTATTTTCTGATTGCGCTGCGTTTTAAAGGGTTTTATTTTGATTTGAGAAGTGAATTTTGCTAAAAATGGCAGGAAGTCGAAAAAACTTTCTGTCTTGTCAAAATGGGCTGATATGATGAGTGAAATTGGAAAAAAAATCGACTGATTTGTGCCTAGGGAAGTGGAGAATGCCAGCGAGTTGACGTTGTGCGTTCAGATTAAATTTAAAAATGCCGTTTGTGTGTGTTTTGAAGGGAATGAAAGTGTTTAGTGATTATCTTTAAGCAAATAAGAAGTTGAGAGTGGTTGAAAGAAAAGTTTCGAAATTTTTAAATATGAAGAATCAAATTGTCATTTTGATGTCGTGCCGTTCTGGTAGGCAAGCCTCTTTTTGTTGTAGTTTGTCGTTTAATGACTTGAGGAAGGGCAAACTTTGACGTAACGTGTTATGCATTAAAAAGCGCAGCCTACTATGCGTAAAAGTTAAGATTTGGGATTCATAAAAAGGTAAGTAAGTATCCGACTTTTGAAAAAGTAATGCGCTGCAGGTTTAAATTGATCCTAGGCCAAGTTCAAGATCTCAAAATTAGGGCCACGGGAAGGGGTCGTTCAATAAGCCCAAAGTTTGTATGGGATTTTTAGATATTTTATTCGGGAGGAACATGATATTCCAGTTTTTCTGCAATAACTTTGATCCCTTTGGCCGATTTCTTTTGAATACAGTTTTTTGAAAGCCTAAACTATGAAAAATATTTCATTCGAAGACTGAATTTCGATTCAAGTTATGATGAAAAAAGTTATCAAGCTTCAAAAATGAGCTATCTTGTTTAAGGATGATATTCATCATAGTGCTTAATTTATAAACGCCATATCACCAAAACTAGAAGTGATAGACAATATCCGACAAAAACTTCGAGTTCAAGCCGCCAAAATCATCCAAATCAGTTGATAAAACATAAGCACCAAAAATGCTATTTTCTTGAGTTATATATATTTTTTTTAATAAGTTTTTAAATGGCAAGTTTTAATTGACAAAAAAAATCTAAAATATTAAAAAACTAAAAATTTTCATCTTTATTTTTCAAGCTTTCTTTTCTTCTTTGGAATTTCTTGTTGATGTTGTTCGGTTATGTTTTTAAGAAAGATTTGTTTTATATTTATATTTATATCAGAAACTATTTAATAATGTTTAAAAACATTAACTAGAAATCCCAAAGATAACACCAGCGGTGATTCAAGCAGTGGTAAATAAATATTTTGTTTAAGTTTTCAAATAAATTTACCCAAATTTTAAAGTACAATTATATAAATTTTCAAATAAATTAGCAAAATTTTGTAGACATACTATTTCAATTTTTGATTTTTTTTAATCTTTGTTTTTCAATTCTGAATTCTAGTGTTCTCAAAATATAATCTTCCCAGAATTCTGTAAATCAAAATTTGTTATAAAAAAACATTTTTTGTATCTTTTGTTCTTTCCAGGACCCAATATTTCAATTAACGGCGAGAAAATATTCAGAGTTATCAATACTTACAACGGAACTTCGAACTCCTTATTTATAATTTTATCAGATTCTAATTTATCATTCTAGAATCTTCCCAACCTGTGCTTTGTCAGTTAAAGCTTTCTATGATGAATGTATTGTAAATTAAGATGATACAATTTTTAGCCACGTCTAACTCCTGACTTGATCTGAAATTTATTTTATAATCCGGGTTATATGATATGAATTCTATTTATTTGCACTGTTTTTTTTTATTCCCGAATCTTTCAATTCTAGTTTAATACGCAATTTTAAATCGTATACGTTTGCTGGTGTTTCGGAAACATTGTATCAAATTTGTAAACTAGACTGCTCGAAATTTCTAATTTAGAATAAAAAAAAACGGAAACAGCATTGATTTAAACTTTTATTCTGAATCATTTTGATTCATATCAGTTAAAAATGATTATCTTTTCGAGTTTGTTTGATGGTCATGAGAAGGTAAATGGCTTAAGAAATCAATTCCGTATTTATAGTGCATTTTGGTATTGTTATTATTTCAAGCTAAATTTGAATGTTAAACCGACCTCCTCTCCCCAGGGACGAGTACTTTGCACGGGCCTGCAGCATAGTATCTATTGCATTGTAGATACTACTACTATGTAATGAAAATCCCGAAAGAGTCATATTTAGTCATTTATGTGTATTTTTTTATTGAATTTTGAGTACTGTTTGCCATTTTTTATTATTTTTGTAATTGATTTTATATGTTATCAACATTTATGATCGTAAAAAATATTAATGGTGTTTGTCTGACTTTAAAATAAAAGCGAAAATATGATGGAGTGTTGTTTTCACAAACCATTCGATTTTGGCACAGGTGTCAAAATAGAACCGTGCGTAAATCGAATGTTGCCCAAGTCGAACGGAGTATGTACTCATTTTTTAAAAAAATTCATCAATAGAGGAAGTTTTTTAAAAATTCATCAGTTGATAAATTTCCTCTAAAATTTCAGCCATTGATTTTTTATTTCGCAATTGTTTTCAACACGTCATATTTATGTACAAGCTTTTATTTTCATTTTATTTCTATTATTTCAAAGTTTTATTGACCTGATTCTTACGAAAAAATAATTACAAAACATCAATAAGAATTTTTTTCCTATTTACTAAAAACTAAATCTATTTTGAAGGTTTTACGCTTCTAAACCATGTCTTAACCTATTGCTCTTTCTTATACAAAATTCCAACAAATCAAAAGTAAAATTAAATCCATTGGTCTGCCCAAGTTTTTGAAAAAATAAATCTGGCAACGCTACCTCCTAAAAAACCGAAACGTTATCATCATAGCGCACTGGGCAGCGTATCTTGTCAGCCTGCAGTTGAACCATGCGGTCGTCGTCGTCGTCGTCGTTGTCCTAACTTGCTAGGTAGCTCCCCATCGCCATAATCATCGCATCGCAGCACAACCACCAAATCATAAGTCCAACAAGAGCCCCCAGAAGAGCATTCGTCAAGTTTTGCTCCCTCAGCAAGCAGCGTCTCAGTGTGAGCGAGCTTTGGGAGCGCTACCAAAAAAGCGTCGTTTGTTGACAGTGTTGGTGTTTTGGGCATGATGAGAGCGAACAAGCGAGCATGCAGCTGGTTGTTGAGAAGTTGAGATTTTAAACTTTCCACTACACAGTAGGCGAGCGCGGGGGTGTTGTTTCGTTGAGTTTTTTAATTCGCCTGCTGCATTGTTGTCCAGGCTCCAGCAAAGTTTTTCTCGCAACAATCTTGCTCTCTCGGTCAAGCGTCTGGTTGGGAAAGCCACCAGAAAGGGGGAGCTGAGATTGGCGTTTTTTTAAATGTATTGTAAAATGTGGAGATACGATACGAACACCATCAGCAAACACCCGAGATATGGTAATTTTGCGACCGTGCTTCGTCGTCGTCGTCGTCGTCGGCTGTAAAACCTGATTTTCACCCCCCGGTAGCAACGATTGAAAAACGGACGTCAGAGTGGGACAAACAATATGGAAAGCCTCAATGGTGAAACGGGTGGTAAAACCGAAAGCGAAGACATCGACCTGAAGGGTGGGAGAAAAATCATATTCATATTATTATTCTCCAATCAGAGGTGCGCTCGCAAGTTTAATGCGCGATATTGTATGCGCATTTTTATGCTAAATAGATGATAATGAAGCCCCCCAGTTTTGTAGTGTGTGGTGTTTGCTGTCTCGTTCGCTCCACTGTCACCGAAGCATTCGTCGTGCTATTTGATGGGGGTGCCTTACTAGTGATTGCTTTGGGGAGGGTAACTTGAACATCCCCCCATACTCACTCGAACTGGGGGGGATGATTTTCCATGTGCTACTACCGAACGACCGATGAAATCTCATAAAAATGAAATGGATAGTGCCTGAAGTAGGAAAATAAGGTACAATTTTATGCTCACCCACCCCACTCACCGAACATCGAACTAACGAAGCCTTCACAGCATCTTCAGAAGCAGAAGGAGACGATTCATAATACATGCAGCTCGCCTTCATCTCTGGTGGGGAGCCAAATATGAAATTGCAAGATTAATTTCCCTCTTATGGGTAAATAAAGCGTTTTATTCCACTCAGAGCCAGTGCAGAAACTCTCTTTGTTGTAACCGCAAAAAAGTTTAAATTTATAATTACATGAAAAACTATTGTATACCGTTAAATAGGACAAAAATTTGGTCTTTTTTTTAGACAACTCAATTACCATGACCAATGTTATAATATTTTTATAATTTATGGTTTGAAAACCAGAATTTTTATTGTCATAACAAGTTCTAGAAGATAGATAAAAAAACAGTGAAATGTGTATATTTCCAAAATTCTGTGTTCTGTGGTGAAAATTGAACTTCCTTAACTTTTTAGTGTAAATTTACACTGTTTAAATTATTTGTTCAAACTTTGTACCAATGATGGATCAATGATTAAACTATCATCTCAAGAAATTTTAATTTTATAAAATACGTACAGATACAGTAATTCAACAACATTTGAACTTTTCATCTTTCAAGTCAAACTGCAATGAATGAATGAATGAATGAAGCAATGAATTAATTTAAGTACCTCCTGCGTAGTTTTCTGCTAGAGAGATACAAATCTGACATCTGTCGTTTTCATATTAAACTTTGATAGTTTTAACAGATGGCGAAATCAGGTTAAGGCGACATGAAATCATTGCGATTTAGTTAAATTCAACTGTTAATTAAATGCTAGTGTAATTGAACAAATGACTGGCCATAAAACTTTTATTCCTCAACAGTTTAATGAAAAAAAGTTTAATGTTCCTTTTTTACACAAGTGTCCAATTATATCTTTACCTTCTTAGTCATGATATTGATTTTAAATTTCACTTTTTTTCAATCAATTTCATATTTTCCTCAATCAATTTCATATTTTAATTAACATCGACGGTTCCAGATATCCTGGTTTAATCCGGGAGTGCCCAGATATTCAAAAAAAAATATCGAGGCGATTCCGGATGCCCAGTTTTTGTTCTGATGTATTTATATAATTTGCTAAATTTACCAAAAAGTTCAAATTGAGTAATGACAAGTTTTAATGCCTGGTCCGAAAACAATATTTTCATAATTATTTTCATCAATATTAATTACAATATTTTTAGAAGCATTAAACACAATTAGATATGCTTCGGCGAAACAATAATGGTTCAAGTGATTTTCTCCTATGTTTTACTTGATTTTGTTCGAATAATGGATAAGTTTTGTTCGGATTCGTCCGGATATGGCTCGGTTTTTGTATTTTAAAATTTAAAATTGATTGCACGGATATTCCCCTACTTACTTACTTACTTAATGTTCCCGCGCCGATCCTCCGGTGCATAGGGCCGTGGTAAAAGACCTCCACTGTTGACGATCCGGAGGCAGCGCCTTCACTTGGTCCCAGTCAAGATTCTCGTTGACAGTTCGGATCTCGGCGGCTAGGCTTCGCCGCCACGAGTAAAATTTCTTAATAGCATAATATAGAATCGCACTCAATTCACTCGAACACGTACACAGAATCGCTCGGTCAGATAATTACTTTTACTTTGTTGAGAAAAAAACGAATTTTAATATGAATTAAAGCCTCATAAAATCTGTCAGTCTATCTTTTCATGTTTACTCAATGCCTATCTGTTGCGCTCATTCGTGAAAATAAAACAATTCCTGTGGTAACTATGGTAACGCACTATGAGAGATTGTTATACAAGCAAGCGGACAAACATATATTCAAAATGTTTTCAACAATTCGACTGTCATTTCTTTCGATTACGATCTCGTCCGAAAACATTGATTATTTCATTCTGGTTTTCTTCATTTTCTCATGTTTTGTCTTTTTATTAGTGACTTTGAAGCAATTCAACACTATATTTTTTTATAGAGTTAACTGTTCAGAACAAATTTTTTTTGTGTTTTTGCGAAAAAAATTCAGACTTTCTGTGATTTTACTCAAAAATTCTGTGATCGATTTCTGTAATGAAAAAAGCAAAAATTAACCTGAAAGGTCATACAAAATTGAGTCTTTTTTAAATTTTTCTTTAGAAAAATCTATGAACATTACCAATCTTGTCATGTTTTTTCAAAACAAAGTTAAAAATAAAAATAATTTGTTGACAAAAAAATATAATTTTTGAAATACGTACAAGTTAGATTTTTTAGTTCTTGTTTTTTCAAAAATATATATTTTTTGCAATTTTTTTTTTCATCTTTCAATATCTTAAGAATGGAAGAGCTCTGAAATTTGAGTTTTTCTTATACAAAGTGTGTACTTATCTTTCTAAATTTATTTGATTTTTTTCGATGTTTGTCCGTGTGATCCCTCATAGTGCAACACAGTGCAATGTTTTGATGATTTTTCTGTGGTTTCTGTGCTACTTTGATCATGAGGTTTGACAGCTCTGTGCGCTAGTGAAGACTTCATTCGGAAAATTAGCTTTGTGCAGTGATTCATTGCAGTGATTGCAGAAATTTCGCTGTTAACATGCAAGGAATATTTAAAGAAGGTAGTGCCAAGGCAGCCCTACTAGTATTGGTACATACTGCGACGTTACAATCCGCATTTTTTTTTATTTACAAGGAAACTTTCCCAACTCAAATTTGCGAAACTACAGATTTAACTCAAAATATTACATGAAAATTTCCAAGTCTGTTCAGTAGAAGCTAAAACTGAAAAGTAATCACATAAGAGAAAATATTTGCCATATAAAGTACAGGTGAGCAAATCTAAAGATCCTCGAGGCTTTTCTCTTTGGGTTGAACTCACAAGTATTGAGTCGATGATATTAATGTTGTTGTCCCATAATTCACTAAACCAATATTCGATTCTGTTTTAAATGTTCATAAATTGCGAAAAATTTGTAGTGGATCCCCTAACTACATTATTTCCACATTTAACTTTAACCCATCATTATATTTGTACTTGTCGCCCTCGGATTGTAGAGAAGAACAAGAGAACTCTATACATATTCGGTGGTAGAAACGAAAATAATTTTAAATGAATATATCATTCAAAAATTACTCGGAACGAAATTTTATACTGCTGTAAACTCTACGATAGTTTGAAAGTTTCTTTCAAATTGATTTAACCCATTTCAATATAATCCTTTTCTTTCCCACGAGGCTTTCCACGTTTAAAAAATAGAAACAATGATTTTCAACTAAAGTTTGAGAACAAAACATGCCTTATTTAAGACTACTTAAATGATTCATTCTATAAATTCGGTTTTTGAGGTATATCATGTATGGGAAATAACAACACAGAGGATCCGAATGAAAAACCAGAAATATTGCTAAATTACATGGAATGTCATCACCTCAATGATCACAAATTAAAACGAACCTATTCTGCAAAATATTTATTAGATTCGATTTCTTTATATTTAGGTTGTTAATATTATAACTTTTAATTTATCTGCAACAATGGGCGCTATGACACTGAATATATTGGCGACATAAAAATCGAAAAAAGTGAGAGCATTTTCAAATAATCGAATTTTAAGATTTAAAATACAAAAATATTCGGTCTGGCAACACTGTACACAAAATTTAACAACAGCATTCGATCGATAACTTAATCTTAAAAACATGGGTCTTGCAGTCTTACCTCATCTGTAGCATCTATGCCGTTTTTCGAAATAATTACGTTTTTGAAACATGTGGTCATTTTGGTAATTGAAAACCTTTCCTGAAGCGAAAAAAAATGAGTTTTGATGATTTTCAATAAAAAGCCTTACTTGAAGAAATGAACGTTTTTTACCCGGTCCTGTAATCTACTATACCTATTTAAAATTTCATATGTTTAGGATGAAATCTAAGCGAGCCATCGTTTGATTCAGTTTGCTTAAGCAACATAGAGCTCGTATTTTTATTTGAGCATAACTATGAAAACATGTCAAATTATTGCATATAAAATTACAACTTGATTTAAATTTCGAAACATTGCGACTTTTGCTCAGCTTTTTACCTGCGAGCCAAAACTAATTAATCGATTTTATTCAAATTTTGTACCTCCTGTGCTGTGCAAAGTTGTGAATCACCTGTGCTACCATAGAGACGAAAAGTTGAAGCTATTCCTTAGGAGATTCCATGAATTGTTTCGTCAAAACACGAACAGCGATAAAATACCTTGATCTGGTAGGGTCCACCGAAAATGTGCTGTACCGGAAGCACTATATTTCTATATTTCATTAAATCGATACCATAAATAGTCATTTCCATTCAAAACAAGCAGTCGACAAAGCCCCAAATCTCAATAAATAATGACATCCGTATTGGGCTGGTGTGTATATCGTCACCACATACCTACCCATTCTTGCTCCTACAAAGCCACTGATAAACGATAAAGAGAACCATTTGGCATATTCCACACCCCAGCACGTGTTATTTATGATTATCCTTTAGCTACTGCTAGTGGGTTGTGGAGCTACATCTCTGGACCAACCAGCCATAATCTACAAGCAGTCTCGTTAGCCAAAATCCAAGCAATCCTTGCAACAACTCCGCCTCTCCCTTAGATTCCTACGATGGGGTCGGTGTTCCCCAAGCTCTTCTGTTGTGCAGAAGACAGGAATAAAAAAACGCGACGCAGCAGGCGACGTGACGGCAATGTTCCCCCGCGCAACGGCGTGTGGTGACTTTAGGGTTGGGGAGCTTCTAGCAAGGTGTGATCACGGAATAGGTCATTTTGCTTGGCCATCGTCGTCCCGGTTAGTTTCCGAGGAAGAAATGATGCACAACACTTTCAACATGGACGTTCATACACACGTGGACAAGCCGCGCGCCACCAACAACGACGACGCCGTGAAACAGGAATAACAAGCATCCGGTTTCGACTCCGCCGGAACCAAACCAATTGCCCATCCGCTTTCCACCCACGGTTCTCAGCCACAACAGCACCGGACAATCTGAAATGAAAGTAATTTTTCATAAAAATTTTAGCTCGAAATGGGAAATTTAATATTTATTAAATTTATTATTCCTCGTACAGGCGCGCAAGTGGCCAATGGTCTTCTTATTTTCTTCGCTTCTGTCTCGCTTTTCTCTCTCGCTCTTTGCCTCACCGTGGCCATCCGGGTAGCGTCCAGGATGCAGGCCGTTGTCCAGCCGGAGCTTCATTCCGAATGATGTAGGTGGGGTGTTTCGTTAGTATGTTCGTTCATGTTTGTTCTTATGTTTGTTGTTTCCGCTTTGCCGTTGGAAAACTTCCTACTCCCCGCACTCACTCCAAACCAGGCAGAGGGAAGATGTTTTCCAACAAAGGGCAAATGACGAGCCACCCACCACCCAACGGAACGGCCCTCGGGCTGAAGCGGAACTCGCTGAACGAACAAGAGAGGACCTACACAGTGTACACGAGTTTATGTGTGTTGTTTACTTTGGGAATTAATATTTTACATCCTTCATAACACGGTTGCAAGTTTAAATAAATTGAATTTTCAGAATGATTTTTCTCCGCCTTTTGACAGCCAATCAGTTAGCAACATGATGACGCACGCGAGATGAAATTGTTGAAACAAAAGCTGTTTGGTTGAGTGAGTGGGCAGTTCAGGAAAAGCTGGCATTACTTATTAAGCGACAATCAAAGTAGCCAGTTCCTTGAAGCATCTAGTTATTGTATCAATTTCAATTTTCTCTATGGCTTCTTTGATTGAAACATGTGAAGATAAACGTTTCAAATGATCAATTTTTAAGGGTTCAGAATCAACTTCCAAAAAATCTTTTAATGATAGAAACCCATATTAGGTGAAACAGGTATGACAATTGACATGCGATGATTGTTTTGATCTTGAACTAGATTCAAAACAAAATTTTCATAGCTTTTTGGCTGCTTTAAGAAAAACATATTTTTTAGCGCCGAGGCGGTCTAGGTGGATACGAATCTCATAAGTGGCCAACTGGTAAGATGTGTTTTCTTGAAAATCTAAATATATACATAGAAAAAAATAAGACCTTTACAATTCTCGTGAATTTCGATACAGTGTAAAATACAGTCAAATGTATTGTATAAATTGCTTTATTATAACGCATCTTTGATTTTAAGGCTGATGGCTTGAAATCGTTAAATTATCATTGTTTTTTTCATTGTTTCATTGTAAATTTACAATGGAATTTTTCCCTTTTTGAAGAATTTATGTAAAAAGGGAAAAATTCCATTGTAGGAAAAACTTGTTCCAATTATTTTCAGGTTAAAACATGTAAAAGTACAAGATTATTCAAAACCGTGTACGTAAAAACATACATACACATTAAAGTAAAACATATTATTGAATATTTTTCTCTGGACTCGAGAGTCTGGAGAACGATATTTGCTCAACTTGCATAATTGAAACTTCAAAAAATCCAATGTCTATTTACATTTTCAAAATCCTGTAAATATAATAAAAAAAAAGAATCAGCTATATATAGGTGACAAATTTCATTCAGATAATATTTTTTATGATTTCGAATTTGTCACAATATTTAAGTATCACATAAATGGATTGAACAAAGTTATCAGATCAGCAAAGAGATTTCTCAAATTGAAAGATCATTCTTCAAATTGGTAAAACAAGAAAATAATGGAAGAATGCAGCTTGTAAAAATGCATCTTTGGCAGAACATTGGCACATTGGCACACTTTTTGAGAGAAAATAGGTCCAAAAGCTCAAAAGAAAACAACCAAAACCTTTTTATATCCAAAGCATTAACTTCCAACAATTTGAACTTAAAGCGATAATGAAATTTTGATGCTGTAGTTGTCACGTTCCATAACAACCTCATTGATTTATTACAGACAAAAATATGAGATGAACGTAACTGGAAAGTACTGGATAAGTCGTTTCGTCTGTTTCGTAGTATTTCCAGTTTTTTTGGCTGTTAACTTCAAGTAGTTAAATCTCAAATTTTACGCTATATCATGATATTTGATTTTTCTATGATTTTTCAAAGTTTTTTAAATTGACGTTTTTAAATAACCTATTTTAGGAAAAAAAGGGCACTATTTAGAAACCATCTATAACTACAACGCACCATCCAATATTTTCAGTGTCAAAGGAAAAGCTGTTTTAAATACAATTCAGTCAAACGGGGCATCATGCAACAGCTGGACTAGATGCAACATTTGTATACCACAACACTTATTCAATTTTTATTTCAATATAATGTAATAAAGTTATCATTTAATGATAGGCAAATGATTATGACATAGTTTCTCACAACGTGAGATAATTTTTAAAGTTAATTGATTTTATGGAAAATTTAAAAAATCAAACAATAGATCTACAAATTGTAACATCTTTCGATACCGTAAAAAACTTTACCCGGTATAACGAATTAGTTTAATGATATCACCTTCAAACTTTTTGTTGCTTTCATTATCCTATACCAACACTGCTGGTGTAAACATATTTTTCGGACAATCAGCAATTTTTTCTAAATAAATATTTAATAACTCAGTTACCAGTCTGAGCCGAAATGCATCAAAATGCAAATCGAAATCTTGTTTCCATATGCTAGAACATGATTGTTTAGCATCACGCTTATGTTAATTTCAAAATTTCATCATTTTGGGGTGTGAATAGTGTTATTCAGTCTTCCCGAATGACGTCTTTTAAGGCAATAAGAAGTGATTGGGGTTTTCCTTGAGCTATTTTATAAATATAAGCTAGAAGACTAACTGCAGTTGTGATAGAAAACAAAATATAAAAATATATACGTTTTGTGGCCCGTATGCATATTTGTGTGGTCAGCAAAATTTTCGACACAGTACAAGCTATTTCCATGATTCCATAAAAATGGAATATTGATTATAATGTTCAAAAAGTTTGAGTTCTTACAAGCTTCTATACGTAGAAGGACAAAAGACCTAACAAATATTTTGCACAATATTTCGTCACAAAAAAAACCAAGTACAGAGAATTTAAAACGATATAAACTGGATGTCTGAAATAAATTTTGATTCTGACTGAGACCTTCTTTGAAAAGAACTTTCATGATATTTAGGTCTGGCATAAAACGAGCTTTCTTATATTGCTCTGCAAAACATTAAAAACAATAGAAAATCAGGACTTCCAGGATCCGGTTGGGATGTATAAAGGGTGATACGGTCAAAATTTGGTCAAGGGAAAACGCGTGTAAATCGGTGAAATCGTTTATTTAAAAAATCAAATTAAATTTCTTTTTCAAGTTTAATTAGTATAAAATTCAGAAAAAATATTCAGTTAAGCTTTCGCTTTTCCAAATCCGAATTGCCGGGCCTTACGCTGAACCCCTGCCATCAGATTTTGTACAGCCATCTTGTCCACCTTCTTCGCCGCAGGAAGCCAGTTTGCCTTGAACTGCTGCTCGTCCTTAGCAGTTTTTTTGGTCTTCTTTAGGTTCCGCTTGACAATAGCCCAGTATTTCTCAATTGGGAGGAGCTCTGGCGTGTTGGGGGGGGTTCTTGTCCTTGGGAACCACCTGCACGTTGTTGGCGACGTACCACTCCATGGCCTTTTTACCGTAATAGCAAGATGCCAAATCCGGCCAAAACAGTACGGAACAACCGTGTTTCTTCAGGAAAGGCAGCAGACGTTTATTCAAACACTCTTTCACGTAAATTTCTTGGTTGACAGTCCCGGAAGCTATGAAAATGATGCTTTTCAAGCCACAGGTACAGATGGCTTGCCAAACCAGATATTTCATCGCGAACTTTGACAGTTTCATGTGCTTGAAAATATCTGCTACCTTTCCCCTTCCTTTTGCCGTATAAAACTCCTGTTCCGGAAGCTGCTTGTAGTCGGCTTTGACGTCGTCCATTACCACGCAGTCAAACTTCGTCAGCATCGTCGTGTACAGCCTCCGGAATCGCGCTTTGGCCGTCGTATTTTGTTTATCATCGCGATTTGGAGTCACTACCTTCTTGTAAGCAGCGATGTCAACCTTCCAGATTTTGTCTGGATCTTCCAGACTTTTTGGACTTTTGCCAGACATTTTTTTAGGTTTCCAGACTTCCAGACTTTTGGCATTTCTTCCAGACAATTCCAGACTTTTTTGTTTCTTCTTCTTCTTCTTCTTCTTCTTCTTACATCAACATGGCCAAAACATGTAGGCATCCTGGAAAATGGGAGACTTGCGTCTATCATTTTTCTTTTCAGCGTATTACCTGTTACATATTCCTATGCATTGCAGATATTACTACGGCCAGGCCAACCATGTGATGAAAACCGCGAAAGATGCAGGATACAGGGGTGGAATGAAGCGTGGAGATCCCTACCAAACACTTCATATAATATTTTGAATATGGAAAGACCTAAATATGAATTTATGTCATTTGGAAAGCTGTATCTGGAATATTGATACATTAAATGCTGTTAAGGAATTAAGAACTTACGATACTTACCAACATTATACTCACCGCAATAATATAATTAGTATATAGAATATTTCATTTGAGTTTGGACTGTTCACACATATTTTATCAAAATTATTCAAATTTCAATGCATAGTTTTTGAAGCAACTTAAATGCTTATTTTATAACTGCTAGATGACTGTCGCAGTTATACAGTGACCAAACTCATGCGCACGCATTCCTCGCAAAAGAAATATAAATAAAAATTTTTATTTTCAAAAAAAAAAAAGTGGTGTGAAATTATGATACGCTCTAAAATGCTTAACTATGTATTTCGGATTTCTGCATCGAGTATTTTTAAGATCAAAGCAATCGATGCCTGTTACGACCACCTGCTGGAAAAAAAACATTCAAAATTCCTCGGTCGTGGAAACCGAACTTCTGACACATCTTGAATAAATTCATTCACCACAAAAAAAAACAGTTACTTATCTTATTGTTCCGAATCAGTCAAGAGTTTCTTGGTGTCTTCTAAAATGGTCCTGGACCGGTCCGGAAAGCGTAGTACCAGGCGCTTTGATTCGGCCACTTTCAACAACTTCACAAACCATTACGACAAGCATTTATTTAACTCCGCTTAATGTTTCAAATTAATAACCCTCTTAATATCTATGAATCGAACCATATACATAAAAGACTTTACCGCTGTTTAACTTATTGGAAAAATGGTGAGGGAAATATAAATTTAAAGAAATCACGAAGTAAAACGCGACCGCGGAAAAAAATGCGACCGCACTCAAGCAAGGCCAACTTAGCTCCTGCAGACAATTCCAGACTTTTTTTTGTTTGGAAATAAATTGTTCTAAGATTCTATGAAAATTCAATTTTGTCATGGTGTAATATGGCAGGAAACAGGGTGGCCACCCATACGGGAAATGCGGGAAAAAGACGGGATTTGGAATCCACCGAAAAAAATGCAGGAAAAAGCCGGGAATTTCTTCCGAAAAGTCGGGAATTTTTGGCTCGGTGAAAGTCTGTTCAATGAAGTTTGAACGAAAAAGGCGAAACAAGTAAAAATTGATTCACAGTTGATCATCAATCTCTTTCCGATTGGCTTCGACCGATTTCTACCAGTTCGAAATGGATCCTCCTACCGTGTAGGATCGGTTTTGACTAGTTTTAACTTGCTTCATTGAACAACGGGAATAACCGTAACGAAATCGTTAATCCAGTATGCTCGTTATACTCACTCGAGAGATGTTGAGTCCTATTAAAACAAAAAAAAGGTAAACAATCTGTTATAGAAACTATTGCAAATCGGAAGCGAGAGGCGGCCGAGGAGGCGAAACAATTGAAGCTTCTATCCGACGCTCATAGAGAGGAAGCATGATGGACGAAACAATTTGTACTCGGCCAACGGCCAAATACCGAATATTGACCTTTTAAACTATCCGGCCAAACGAATATTCGGTCGAATACTCCAGAGAGTTTTTAATTATAAAACCAAGAGCGAGTATTTCATTTTCCTTATATTTGTTCCATTGTAATACTCCTCATGTTTTGAATCGAGCATTTCCAATCAGATGATATTACCATATGATGTATTACGAGGTCTTTTTCAGGTAGGGGTTTCTCTGATATTCAAAATGTCTCAAAGAATTGAAAGGACATCAGATGACTTGTCGCTGCTAAGGCGTTGGTTACCAAAGATATTTGGATCCTGTGAAATCTGGAACAAAACATGTCAAAGCAGGTGCTAACCAATTTCAAATTACTTATTTGATATTGAATTATATGAAGGTCGGATTTGAGCAAAATATCTTCAAAATAGTAGTTTCAAAGAACGATTAATTTTAACTTAAAAATACCATACTTTCCATCACACGGTTTTACATGGTCGGGCAAATCTTAGAAATCTAGGTCTAGGTAGGTGGTTTCAAAAATAAATATTCGGATTTTTGTTTTGTTTCCTGTTTTACAAAATCGGGAATTTCATGTTAACATGCAGGAAAAAGTCGGGAAAAATGCGGGAAATCCAAAATGGATTTCGAGTGGCCACCCTGAGGAAATGATTAGTAGAACCTATGAACTATGAATTCAATAAGGGTTCGAAACCTTGGCAAATGTTTGGAGGATGTATGTTAAATTGAGACTCAGACAGAGCGCGTGACTGATATAGTGACAGAAAAATACTATTGTAACATTGAGATCTGGGGACCAAAAAAAAAGGTCGCCACCTTCAAAACTTAGGTGTCCAGACATTTGCAGAAATTTCCAGACATTTTTTAAAAATCTACCAGACTTTTCTGAAAAATAGTTGGCAACCCTGCTTGTAAGTCGATAGTCCGGCTCGTTTTTTGGCTCGATGCACGGTTGTAGACGATAGGTACACCCAGCTTATTTGCGGCATCTCGGAGAGAGAAGTTAGAGTTTCGCTTGAAACTACCGGCAACTCTCTTTGTCGTCTCAGCGTCTTCCGGTTTTCGATTTCCCCCCCCATCCAGACTTCCTGGCTGTCGACAACCGTTCTCCAAACACTTTAATTACATTTGTAACGGTTGATTTGGCAACTTTTAGCGATTTTGTCAGCTTTGCGTGCGAGTAGCTCGGATTTTCGCCATGCGCGAGTAAAATTTTGATACGCTGCTCTTCTTTCTTGGACGGCATTTTGACAACTGAAGAGTGAATTCCAAAATCAAAATAGGAGCAACATTCTACACGCACACACCTTCAAAATGAGGGGTGTTCAAGTTTTTTTAATTGCAAAATTGAAAGAAATACCCTGCCAACACGCCAGAGCTCCGCTGGGCTATTGTCAAGCGGAACCTAAAGAAGACCGTTACTGTTTGAGTAAAACAAGGATGTTTTTTATCACCACTTAGCTCTAGTTGATACCTTCAGAAAAAATACTCCTGGTTTCTCTGTAGCATGGCATCAAGTTGTGATTGTCGAAAGCGTCTTATTATTTGGTAGATGTTTTAAAGTTTTTTTTTAATTTCTTATGCATATTTTTCTGACGTTTAATAATTTTAATGTTGTTGAAATATCAGTTGCGGGTCTTCAATTAAGTGTTAGCAAAAAAACAATTTCAAGGATTTTGAAATTAAATTATCAAAAAAAAAAACATTATGCATGCTAAGTGGTACTGTCCTCACAATATAACCTATTGATGTCAAAAGTTGTGTTGCGCTGACCGCTACGCCTAGTAGGCTGTGTTATTTTGATTTTCATAACATTACACCTCCTCAGCTAAAGCACTTTGTGTTTGGCTATGCTCAGTACCCCCTTTATTAAGCCCATCACCAGGCAACCCTTGGGTAGGTAGGCTTAGGTACCGGTTAACATAGCAAACCACCTCGTGACGACAAGATGCTGGCTGCCCGATGATGCGGCGCGTTTATAAAAACCAGTTGAATTGTTAATTATTTCAAAGTATTGTCAAAGCCGAGTGAGAATGTCACTCTCGGCTGCTGGCGGGATAGTTGTTCGTCAGTCAGTACCTACCTAGTTGTTGACTCTCCTCCAACCAAGGCCTGCTCTGTTCATTCGGACAGTTTTCAGTAGGATTGTTATGCTGAGGTCTCCCCACTTTGTCCCTCCTCGAGGGTTGCTGCGATCGAGTGCACCGCAAGGAAAATATGTTTAAGCGTAATTATTTATATTTTATTTTAATGAGAACTGTGAGGCAAATAAATACGCAGAATGTAATCATAATGAATTTATGTGAGGAAATCGCTCGGATTTAATTACACCGAGGTCTAATTAAGGCTGCGTTGTGTATTTGAAACTGGTTTAGTTTTTATTCTGTCTGTCGTCATTTTGTCACACGACTCAACTTGAATGAGGTGCAACCTAATGGCTATCAAGTAGCTTATAGAAGTTGGACCTAGTGATAAATGGGCTAGAGATGTCATAATTGCACTTGTCGCTCGAGATATGCTTTTTTCGTTTGTGTGCTGATCCATGTTTCCAGTTGTAATCCGGCGAGAGGAATTCTGATATGGCGATAAAGATAGCTCTCAGGCCATAAAAAGAAACCGAGTCGCACCCTAGCTCTCTTGCTCAAGTGGCCCCTCGGGCTGTAGAGGATCATATCTCTATATTGCGAAAATGAATTGAATTAAGTGTAAAAAGACAACTGGCTCCTGACATACGCCCACTAGTCGATCGATGGTTTTACGATAACGATAACTGCTCATATAAGAAGGGTGAGTAATGAGCTATCTATATGCAAAACCCATCATATTTGCATAATTGTTCTTTTTTTATGTTTGCTTAGCAAGAATCGGCAAAAAATAGATTTGTGTACTCTTTTTTGCATGTACATAACTGCATTAAATTTTCCGGAAAATTAATTTAGTTGATGGGCCTGCCATAGCAATTTTTTTCTTGAATAGTTAATAAGAAGGTGATTCCTATATGTCATTTGCAAACGGGGGTTTTCCTCAAATTTGAAATCTATACTAATGTATTTGAAAACAATGCAACTTTTTTTGTGAATAACTTTTGATTGCATGAATAGAAATTGATGAAATTTTCAAAGCCTGCCTGGTGTTGCCTAATAATGTGATATTTACATGTAAGTACAAAGATGTTCTATCAAGTGGTTTTAAAGATAGCGACCTAGAAAGAAGTTTTTCGTTTTTTTATTTGTGGGTACCATTCGCGTCATCTATATTGTATACCATGAGCCTTTTCTCAAATCAAGGCTATTTTTGATTACGGTTTCTATTTCCTGAAGATTAACCTTTAAAGTTACTCAATTTTTTAATTTAGTCGAAGTTATGACAAATTCATAAGATCCCCCCCTCCCCCCAACATATTTGACTCCCTATCTCTTCAGCACAGTTTTTACGCAATGCCATGATTCCAGATCCAACCAAAACAGAGAATCAACATTGTGGGTCCTATTGATTCAGAGAAAACAGTATATTTAGCCATTCATCCGTGTGTATCGTTATGAAACATTGACATTAGCAACTTCCACAGATCGTCAGCCTCCTCAAGTCAAGTACTTGACATCCATTTTTTCTCGATTTTTTCTCCTTGTTTAACTCCGCAAAATACACGCTAGACTTGTCAACGCAAAGTTTCTGACTGGAAACCAGCCAGGTGCCCGCTAAAGAGTTTGCTTTCTTGTGCATTACGATATTTTTTAAATATCTCCTCACTAGCGGTCTAAATATTTTGCGTACGATTTGACCACCGTATTTAGTTTACTTTACCGGTGGGCATCTTTTCCACCTTTTAGAAATGAAATCAGGCCTTTGCATTGCGCTTGTTAAAACCTCTCACATTGCTTAACTTCAGCTCACTGTTAGATCTTCTAGGACTCCTTAAACGACTTTCCATATGAACTTTTTTCCAATGTTTCCGGCTGTTTTTGGGTCTCCCACTGGAACTTTCCCGAATTTTTCTCGATCTTGCCCAAACAGTTTTGTCAATAAGTTTCTGAATTAGACGCTATCTCAAAACCCATTTGACAGATTGTTACCAAATTTGCACACGTATACATTATATTACTAGGCAGCATCACTGACAACTTCATCAATTTCCATCCATCCATTCAAAAGTTATTCACAAAACAAAGTTTTGCTTTTTTTTATTTTAATTCAGTTACTTATCGAAAAACAAATGTGATGAGGAGGTTGTTTTAATAATATTACCTACTCTAATGAAAGTGTACAAAGCGGGTTCGATTCAATTGTGCTACACATACATAGGCTAATGAGAAACCGAACTATAATGTTATTTAATCTTCAAATCTAGAGTCAAATTTTTCCGTAGTTGAAAAAAAGTTCTCAGAATTTAATCAATTTCATAAAACTCCTTTCATTACGTTTGACCCTCCCAAAGCCGCCATTTGGAAAACTTTCTCCAGTTAAACCATCAGCTTGTTTAGTGGTGCGATAATTTATGACTTCTAATCCACTTCCGCGTTCCGAAAGCGAACGATTTTATATTGATCGACCAACCGCTAATCGAATTGAAAAGAAATAATCATCGCTAACTAACTTATCAGCGGGCGTGCGCGCCTTTTACGGTACAATGATAAAAAAAAATTCCCATTTCACCGCACGGTAATTTGTCATTCCATTAAATGGCCACCGAGCTTCCCGAGTACCCAAAAATAACCGACTGAGCCAAGCCACCATATACCGAAACCGAAATCCTACTCACTCGTCAAATTGTGTCTCCTCTAAAATGCGATCAAGCTCAAACACTTTTGGATATTTCCAGTTGAACAGTCCTTCTCACTGCTGGCTGACTGTGGGTTGTCCGATTGATTAAAATTCATTTAATCGAAAGCCATTGAGCGAGGGTTTTCGTCTGTCGATCGGCAATTTTATTGGAACTAAAAGTTTGCGTGGTGTGACAGTTGTTGTTAGTTGACAATTCGATGCTGCTGCCGCTGCTTATGATCGGTATAATTTTGAAGCGTTTGTTTCGGGGTTTCGCTGAGGGCGAGGAGTACATGGACGTGAATCGGTAATGGCTAATGAATTACCGGAATGTGTCTCCGGCCGTTTCAGTTCAGTTTTAACAACCAGCACATCCTCCATTTCGATTTGAGTCATCGACGCAGATGACACAACTGAATAATAGCGTAGAAATTATTAAAACAATAATACGTAGGTACCTAGTTACAAATCAAATGATTTATTTTGTGTTGACAAAAATGACAAAAATGTCAAAAATGATAAAAATGACAAAAATGACAAAAATGACAAAAATGACAAAAATGACAAAAATGACAAAAATGACAAAAATGACAAAAATGACAAAAATGACAAAAATGACAAAAATGACAAAAATGACAAAAATGACAAAAATGACAAAAATGACAAAAATGACAAAAATGACAAAAATGACAAAAATGACAAAAATGACAAAAATGACAAAAATGACAAAAATGAAAAAAAATGACAAAAATGACAAAAATGACAAAAATGACAGAAATAACAAAAATGACAAAAATGACAAAAATGACTAAAATGACAAAAATGACAAAAATGACAAAAATGACAAAAATGACAAAAATGACAAAAATGACAAAAATGACAAAAATGACAAAAATGACAAAAATGACAAAAATGACAAAAATGACAAAAATGACAAAAATGACAAAAATGACAAAAATGACAAAAATGACAAAAATGACAAAAATGACAAAAATGACAAAAATGACAAAAATGACAAAAATGACAAAAATGACAAAAATGACAAAAATGACAAAAATGACAAAAATGACAAAAATGACAAAAATGACAAAAATGACAAAAATGACAAAAATGACAAAAATGACAAAAATGACAAAAATGACAAAAATGACAAAAATGACAAAAATGACAAAAATGACAAAAATGACAAAAATGACAAAAATGACAAAAATGACAAAAATGACAAAAATGACAAAAATGACAAAAATGACAAAAATGACAAAAATGACAACAATGACAACAATGACAACAATGACAACAATGACAACAATGACAACAATGACAACAATGACAAAAATGACAAAAATGACAAAAATGACAAAAATGACAAAAATGACAAAAATGACAAAAATGACAAAAATGACAAAAATGACAAAAATGACAAAAATGACAAAAATGACAAAAATGACAAAAATGACAAAAATGACAAAAATGACAAAAATGACAAAAATGACAAAAATGACAAAAATGACAAAAATGACAAAAATGACAAAAATGACAAAAATGACAAAAATGACAAAAATGACAAAAATGACAAAAATGACAAAAATGACAAAAATGACAAAAATGACAAAAATGACAAAAATGACAAAAATGACAAAAATGACAAAAATGACAAAAATGACAAAAATGACAAAAATGACAAAAATGACAAAAATGACAAAAATGACAAAAATGACAAAAATGACAAAAATGACAAAAATGACAAAAATGACAAAAATGACAAAAATGACAAAAATGACAAAAATGACAAAAATGACAAAAATGACAAAAATGACAAAAATGACAAAAATGACAAAAATGACAAAAATGACAAAAATGACAAAAATGACAAAAATGACAAAAATGACAAAAATGACAAAAATGACAAAAATGACAAAAATGACAAAAATGACAAAAATGACAAAAATGACAAAAATGACAAAAATGACAAAAATGACAAAAATGACAAAAATGACAAAAATGACAAAAATGACAAAAATGACAAAAATGACAAAAATGACAAAAATGACAAAAATGACAAAAATGACAAAAATGACAAAAATGACAAAATTGACAAAAATGACAAAAATGACAAAAATGACAAAAATGACAAAAATGACAAAAATGACAAAAATGACAAAAATGACAAAAATGACAAAAATGACAAAAATGACAAAAATGACAAAAATGACAAAAATGACAAAAATGACAAAAATGACAAAAATGACAAAAATGACAAAAATGACAAAAATGACAAAAATGACAAAAATGACAAAAATGACAAAAATGACAAAAATGACAAAAATGACAAAAATGACAAAAATGACAAAAATGACAAAAATGACAAAAATGACAAAAATGACAAAAATGACAAAAATGACAAAAATGACAAAAATGACAAAAATGACAAAAATGACAAAAATGACAAAAATGACAAAAATGACAAAAATGACAAAAATGACAAAAATGACAAAAATGACAAAAATGACAAAAATGACAAAAATGACAAAAATGACAAAAATGACAAAAATGACAAAAATGACAAAAATGACAAAAATGACAAAAATGACAAAAATGACAAAAATGACAAAAATGACAAAAATGACAAAAATGACAAAAATGACAAAAATGACAAAAATGACAAAAATGACAAAAATGACAAAAATGACAAAAATGACAAAAATGACAAAAATGACAAAAATGACAAAAATGACAAAAATGACAAAAATGACAAAAATGACAAAAATGACAAAAATGACAAAAATGACAAAAATGACAAAAATGACAAAAATGACAAAAATGACAAAAATGACAAAAATGACAAAAATGACAAAAATGACAAAAATGACAAAAATGACAAAAATGACAAAAATGACAAAAATGACAAAAATGACAAAAATGACAAAAATGACAAAAATGACAAAAATGACAAAAATGACAAAAATGACAAAAATGACAAAAATGACAAAAATGACAAAAATGACAAAAATGACAAAAATGACAAAAATGACAAAAATGACAAAAATGACAAAAATGACAAAAATGACAAAAATGACAAAAATGACAAAAATGACAAAAATGACAAAAATGACAAAAATGACAAAAATGACAAAAATGACAAAAATGACAAAAATGACAAAAATGACAAAAATGACAAAAATGACAAAAATGACAAAAATGACAAAAATGACAAAAATGACAAAAATGACAAAAATGACAAAAATGACAAAAATGACAAAAATGACAAAAATGACAAAAATGACAAAAATGACAAAAATGACAAAAATGACAAAAATGACAAAAATGACAAAAATGACAAAAATGACAAAAATGACAAAAATGACAAAAATGACAAAAATGACAAAAATGACAAAAATGACAAAAATGACAAAAATGACAAAAATGACAAAAATGACAAAAATGACAAAAATGACAAAAATGACAAAAATGACAAAAATGACAAAAATGACAAAAATGACAAAAATGACAAAAATGACAAAAATGACAAAAATGACAAAAATGACAAAAATGACAAAAATGACAAAAATGACAAAAATGACAAAAATGACAAAAATGACAAAAATGACAAAATCGCATGCATCGACATGCAAATCAATGATTCTCAATTTAAATCTTGTTTCCATATGCTGGAATATCGTTTTCAATTTTGTTGTTTTATTTTTTATCCCTAAATTTATACAGCACCCTTATGCTTTCTTGTTAAAAAAAATCTATAACCGAAAAAATATCGAATTTAAATCGTACAAAATAAAAATAAAACTGCAGATCGTGCTTAATTCGTAACGAAATCACAAATATATCAAAAACTATTACTTTTCACACTTTTTCATTCAATTTTTCATTCAAAACAAAGGTTTTTGCAACTTATCCCTTTTCCTTAATAGGGTGAAAATCGCATGTTTTGAAAATTTAAAAATAACTGGTGAAACCATTTATTTTTCTGACTAAGTTTATTTGAAGACCCATTAACCTTAAAACTTTGGATGTACAAGCGGTATGATTATCTGTGAATATAAGGTTTCAAGTAGCCATTTAATGGAAAAGTGTTGCATGATGCCCTAGGTGGCAGTACACAACGTATTTTATTTAGATTTTTTTTTTAAATTTTTCTTTACGATTCTGATTTCGTTGAGAAGCTCTCTGTAACTTGATAGTTTCCTTTCCTGTCGCGTAGGGTGCGTTCTTTACAACCTGGCGAAAATATTTTCTCAACATTTATAGCTTTGAGATACACTGAAGTAAAAAAAAATTCTTGTTTAATCAACTCAAAACAGTTGATTTTACCAGATCGTTGAAAAGTAAGTTAAAACACAATTCAACCAACCAAATTTATTTCAAATACATTCTATGACTTAGATATAGTTTGGAAAACTTTGACTATGTCCATAATTAGGAACACATTGAAAATAGTGTTTCTAATAGTGGATATAAGCTTTTTACATGATAAAATTATGATTATAACATTCTTATTACTAAAATCAGCTTTCTTCAGTAAGTTTAGTTTAATCCTTACTAATTTGTGTCCCGAATCTCGAAACACAGCCGTTCCACCATTGCATACATATGTAGTTTCGAAATCGTCGCCATTTCACCGCTTGAAATTTATATGATAATAAGCTCCACCTACCAAACGAACAAAAAAAAATAATGCATATTCCAATAAACTTCACCTAATAGGCACTTATTTAGATGCCCGAACTGACAATGGCAGAAGACGAAAGGAAAATCACGTCGTTAAAAATAGGCATATTCCTGCCCCCTTTTTTTCGGTGGATTTTTTCGTCGTTGTTGTTGTTGTTGTGGTTTCGCTCTTCTAACTGACTGACTGTGACTATGTGTGGGGTCCAAAAAACCCCCCACCAACGAAAGACTGTGAATGTGTCATGCTTCTTGAGCGGAAAATAACAGTAAAATAAATTTTCGACTTTACTTAGCCGTGTTCGCGTCCGCCGATTCCACAAGATAGGGCAGCTTTTTTTTTGTTTCGGTTTTAAGGGTTAGTGGCACTTCTGGTCTAAATGCACCACCATAGGTTGATTTTTAATTGTGGTTTTCATTCGGGTTTTCACATGTTCATTAGCGTTGAATTTACGTCTTCCAAATTTTCGGAGAGCTCGCACTTTACATAATGAGTTGTTATTTGGTGCAGAAGTACCGAGTCGTTTTAATATTATCTGTTTGTAACCTTTTGCGTTATCATTGATGTTATTTTAATTAATATTAATGATTGCTTAAACAGTTTCTCAAAACAATGCGAAACGAAACGAGTCAACGGGCATTAATGGGTTAGCTATCACACTGACCAAGTGTGAGCAAGAGCAGCAGGGTTGTTGTGGTTTGTAGTTTCGTTTTCCGAAATCTGGTTGTTGGCACCAGGAGGTTGTTGCGAATTGCTAAAGTCACCAAACGAAAAATATATGGTAGACTGAAAAAAAACGCCAGCCGTATTAAAAATGGAAATTTGGAACCTGTTCACTCGTTGTTGGATGTATTTTGTTGCTCTCCGCAATAGAGCAGAGAAGGAAGGCTGGGCTGGACTTTGAATAATAAAACAATAAATTCGATATCTGCTGCAAGGCTCAGAGAGCTGGTACGCGAAATAAGAGAAAAAACCAAGATAAAATATGAGCCAAAGATATAACCGACTGACTGCAACGTTCAATAATTGGGAGTTGAAATATGAATTTTAGCTGCAAAGAGTAGTGGATTATTTGCCGAGCAAAGATATATTAGATAATTGGTTGCGTTTGATTGTGCCTAATTGGAAGTTGAGGTCAGCTGAGAGAAACCGCTGCTTAGCCTTCGGTATGGTTTTTTTTTAAACAGGTGAATTTTTAAACCGGGTAATCGTTTCGGAATATTGATACTCAGAGATCTATGATTGAACCAAACTACCAAAAACCACCGACTATGATTTCAAAGTAGTCGATGATTCCTTTGAATTCAACCACAGTTTTTAAAAAACCCTAATACTAGTATTTCATTAGCTACTTGCTAGCATCCTCAGTGAGTTATCGATTGAAGAAAGTGTATCATGTCGATAACCTACTGAGGATGCTTGTATCACTGGTATTTGGGTCTTTCAAATACTGTGGCTGAATTCAAAGGTATCGTCAACTTTGAAATCATAGTTTCATTCATCTAAGAGGTCCTTCAAACCTGTGAATATAAACCACCGACTACCTTTCATAGAAAACAAAAGCTTCCTGTTAGTTTCAATGTGTTGATAAAACTATTTCGTCTACCAAGCAATTCATGTAAGAATATGTTTACAAACTTTTACATCTTTTAACAACAAACCTATGTTTTGTTCACAACAAAAAATTATAAATGTTCAGAGAGCATATACAAGATTGTTAAGTTTATCTTTTTTTTTAATTTTTTTTATTCAATATTGGCGTAACAGTCAATATTTCCTGTTGTAGTTGTAGTTAGATTTTCCCTTTTGCATTATTTTGTCTTTATTGTATTTTTTATCGTTTCGTTGTTTTTATTTTTGATTTTGTGGAGGAGCATAGTTGGCCTTGCTTGAATGCGGTCACTTTTTTCCGAGGTCGCGTTTTTCGTCTTGATTCATCCAAATTTGTTTGACCAAGTTTGGATAAGTTTATCAACAGTGCGGTGAATTCTTTTATCTGGAAAATCGCAGCAACCTACCGTAGTGAAATGACGTGTTTCAACAAGCTGATGAAAATTTGCCGAAAATTTTAAACTTGTCCTCGATTAAGTATAAAATGAGCGGATGTGGTGGACCAAATTTTGCAGAAGAATAGTAAGAGAACCACTAGTGACAAGATTGAAACCTCTTTGCTCGGTTCTGGACCAAAAAGTGATGGTGGTACGGCAGTTTGAAATGAGATGTTATCGGGATCGAGGGGTGGCGATGGAACCTGCACTTACCCACATTCAGATTTTAAAAAGATAAGTAACGAAATCAGTTATATTTTAATTTTATTGTTCTCAATTGGATTTTTTTATCATTTGATTAGAAGAATTTGTTTTTATGAATTTGATTAGCTGGACTAAAAATAAATTAGATTCTTCTAGTGATAATTGTTAAAACAAAATACTGGCAATTCGCCTCTTCATTTATTCTTCAATGATGTTTTAAACAATCATTGAAAAATTTAATGTTTTGCTTCAAGATAAACATTTTATCAGTTATTCAGATTTATTCGTAGAAAATTGAACTTCTGGTAATATTTTTAATTTTTGATGATTGCAACCGTTTCAAAAGAAAACATTATGTTTGTTAGCATTTATACAAAAATTAAAAGGGAAAGGCTCAACTTTGCAATCTCATCGGATATTATTCTCTCCATATTCAATCAATTGAGGTTTAGACAGGGATGAGTTAAAATTTTGATTTATAGAATTTTAAATTAATGGTTACGTTTGAAGTTTTGTTTTTTACACAGTTCAACATTGTCAAAAACAAGTTTTAAAATGATAGGTAAAATTAAAAATCAATTTTCTTAATATTTCTGCCGTGAGAAATGATTTTTTTTATAAAAATAATTTTTAATTTCTACTGAGATTTAGTTTATTCAATTAGAATTTGAACGCATTATAGAAGATTGCAATTGCTAGGATAAGAACAAAATTATTGTTAGATTTAGGGTGCATATTAGGTATTCGATTTGAAATCCAAATATCTACAAATTTTTGAACATGATTCTTGTCTTGTTTGTTGTTCTTGTTAAAAGTGTAGATTATAAAAAATAGATCTACACTAGTTAGTCTAACCAAAAATTGATGTGCTGATGTTGCAGAGATTTTAATGAGACTTGTGCTTTTAAGCTTGCTTGTGAGAAATTTGAATGATTGCTTTTCCAATTATTTGAGTGTTCATAATTGTTTTTGGATATTCAAATAAATAACACTCCTTAGTTCGTAGGTATTAATAGCAGAACTCTCAGGAAATGTCTAGGAGGATGTAGGTAAAACGAAGATCGCACCATTTTCCAAAAAATGGCTCCTGATCCAAACCTCTCCTTTACAACCCTTCCTGAGATACTTGAACATAGATTCGCTGACGTATAGACGGTTTCTATAGCTGGTGAAACAGATTTATCATTGTTTCAGAGTTTTTTAAAACAAGCTTTTGAAGAAAACTGGAATTACAGATTTATAGTTGATCCTAAAAAGTATCTCACTAACAATCCTTCCTTCATCCCTCATTGACTACTAGGACGTGGCCGGCGTCGTTATTGATCATTTTTTTAAAGGGAGAGCATGATTTTTTTGCATTGAGAATGAATTGCTAATCCCAAGCTGCATTCGTTTGGCCCTTTTGATGTTTCAATCACGGAGTAGCAACCATTGGCGATGTGGAACTATTGTGGAACTAATGTATTCAATATATTTTTTGTTTCAAATAATCGAAAAATTATTATATTAGGAAAACAATGTTAGAGAAGCATTTCGGGTTAAATGATTTAAGGTGCATATGAGTAGTCAAACAAGCTAAGCTAAGTGCGGTGAATTCTTTTATCTCAATCGAGTTATAATCGATTTATTCATTATCGATATTCTTTGACGGTTCACGGCTATGCAGTCAACACTGGATTATCGTTTACATTTGTGTAGATCTGAGAAAAAAAATGCACGTGCCCCAAATGCGAAAAATTAAGAAATGTCAGTTGATTTGAATCCACGGACAAATTTTCTTTTGTGATAGTGATGAAAAGGGAAGAACTTTCAATTATTTTTCCAAATTTCCCTGATTCGGGTTTTGTGAGAGGAAAAATATGTTGAGGTCAAGATAGGTAGAGAAGAAGGTAAAACATTGCGCTTAACCTCAATCGACAGAGCCATGTAAACGCAGGGTCAAAAATAGTTATGGAATTTCGAACGATATGTATGGGATTTGAAACAAAATTACAATTTATGGGAAATTGCGAGGTCTTATTGTTCAAATAAGTATACCGTCGCATTCTTTGAAATAACATGTGTTGAAATTAGTAAAATTTATGTTCTAATGCTTTCAATATTCTGACTACGAGACAGTTTTTTTTGGTAATTTACCAGTATTTCTGCAAAACATTCGAATTTCGGAAAGCATTTTTGCAAATATAGTTGTAAAGATATGCTAAAAAATGACTTGTTGCAACTTGTAATGAATGCTACTTTATTTTAGGGTCCAACAAAATTTAAAAACAATCAGTTATTAGGAATTTAGCAAAATGCTATTTTTTTAACTCAATAAAAAACGCACGTAAAAATTATGTTTTTCAATCGCATACGCGCTTAATGAATTGTAAGTACATTGGTTAACATTTTTATATTTTTTGCAGAATTTTAAAATGAGTAGTTTTTCAAGAAAACCAATAGTTTAAAAAAATTCTATACATTTTTGTGGAATTTCTATAACTATTTTTTGGTTGGCCTACTAATACATATGCAAGGAACGGAGAAGCAGACCTAAAGAATCTAGTTATCCTGTGTTGAGGTAGAGAAAAAAAATACAAATTCCAGCGCCGGGGAGGGGTGGTTTTTTTGGTGGCCTGCTTTGGTTCACTAGTTACAAAAGTAAAGCGCAAAAAGCAGAAGTTGAGAAATCAAGGTGGTGATTTCCACAATGTGATGTGGTTTTCCTAATTTTTTTCATGTGCGATCACCGGATAATATGAAAAATCGTGGCTTTAGGAAGTATGGTTTGCTGTCGACCTATTTGGTGATATCCAACCTTATTATGATTTTAATCTTCTGAATTGTATGATTTTTATATAGTTATTGTACATAAAGCATATGAAGCGTTTGGTAGAATTGGTGAGCCCGTTCTAGAAGATTGCATTATAATGTTTAAATTTCCAATATTTATTAGGCATGCGGAGTACATTTCCTGGATTTTTTTTTCTAATTTAAGTACTTTTTTCATGCAGAATAAATGTGAGGGGGCATAATTTTTATGAAAAAAAAACCTTTCGTGCTCTAAACAGACCTCGGCAGGTTTCATGATATACTGATATTTTCCGTCTCTTTTTTTTTATTTTCAAAAGCGAGTAAAGGCGCTTTATCCTTGGTTGATGACCAGAAATTATTGTACACTGAAATGCTGAACAGTTTAACAATGAAAAAAAGTTTAGACTTAGGAATCTTTTTATTTATAATAACAAATTCTTCAAAATTCTTTCAATCTAAAATTTAGGATTTCTGTGTACAAAATAAATAATTTCCAGCCCTTCTCTGATGGTCCTATCTAATGATCTAAGGAGTTTCTTTACATAACGCATGATAACTTTATTAAGGAGCATTTTTTTAGCATAGCATACTTCCAACGATACTGTCCATTTGAAACGTATGGTACTGGTGGTCCACGTTTCTTCCTGTTCCTGTGTTCCAGATGTCTCTGCGTTCTCTACTCCATGGTAGGCCCAACCACTTTGTGTTTTTGATCATTTTAATGCTTTTATGTTAAAATAATCAAAGACATGAACAAAGACAAGAAGAATAATAAGACACCTTTATTATTCTTTGGGACTCAGACATAAGTTCTGGCTATGGAAATACTGTTAGCGATTAGTGATTTTACTTTTTGATGATTTTGTCTTTTTTACTGCTTTTCCCATTTTCATATTTTTTAAGTTTTCGCGTTTTTTGAATTTTACTACTTTTGACGCTTTTCGTCATTTCAGATTTTTTGTTGGTTTTGTCTATTTTGTAACTTTTGTATTTTTTCGTTTTTATCAGTTTTTACGACTATGTCGTTTTTATTGCAATGTTTTTATTCCTTTCGTCGTTTCTTCAATTTTACTTTTTTTTGTTTTTTATCGTTTTGTTATATGTAACATTTTTATTTTATGGGGCATTTGTATTTTCTGCCGTTTTTGTCTGATGTTATTGTCGAAAATTGCCATTTGACTGTTGAAATTTTTTCAATATTCTATTTTTGCAATTCTTTGGGAAACTTCAACGATGATATGCACTGATAAGGCTGTTTATAATGATCGCTATGATTCTCATTTTTATTTTTTTTACAAAATGACTGTCGTGCTTTCAGATTTTTCGGTCATTTTTGAATTTCACAAACCTTGGGGTCTTGAAAGCTTCGTTTTGGTTGTTACCCGCCCTATTAGCCACCAAGTAAATAACTAACAGTGATCAGTTTCATAGATTGCAATCTGTGCAACTGGTTTTTACGCAATGTGACAGATGTGTTCTGATGAACGAAGAAATTTATGTTAGAACCGAATTTAAGAGGTCCAATACTTCGAGATGTTTACTCTTGAAAAAGATCCAACCAGATTTCAATTGGTTTTTCAGGTGAATTTGTGTAAAATGTCATGATTTTGCTCCTGTGGTAAAAACAATAGATTCAATTCATGACTAAAAAAAGTGTGCAAAGATAAAAAATAGCTCTGTTGTGTTGTGAGCCTACTTGGTTGAATGATTCAACTGAATCAAAGCAATCGAAAAATTCCTTTTAATTCAACCACGATAAATGAAAAGTTCATATACCGGTATATCGATAGCAACTTACATTTCGATCGAAAACGCTCACTGAAGAAAGTAGTAAGTTGCTATCGAAATACCGGTATATAACTTTTCATTTACCGTGGTTGAATTAAAAGGAATCTTTCGATTGCGTTGATTCAGATAAAAAAGAGATTTTATGATAAAGAGGGAGTATTTCTTGTAATCAACAATAAATTATTTGTTTCTATATTTTTACATTAAATATCATATCAACACCCTCATTTTCTCCGTAGAAAGTTTTTCGATCAAAATAATAGTTTTTAAAATACACACGTTTGTTACTGTCCGGATTCTAAATGATCATAGCCTAAATTGTGGTATTGACATTCACGATTAGAATGTTTCTGTCATGACATCACGGAGAAAAAAGAACAGTAATTCCAACAATAATCCACTTATATTCAATCATATTTCTGATTAATTCTCGGCTAATCATAAATATTAAACTTTCAGCTATATTTATAATAGGTTATCTGATTGATATTTTGCGTTTAACAACACATATAATAGATTCAACTATAGTTGTATGATTGATTTTAAGCATTCAACTATAAATATAATAGATTCAAGTATAATCGTATGATTGATGTTGTGCATTCAACAATAAGTCTAGTAAATTCAACTACAGTAAAATGATTGATTCAACTTTAACTATGATGAATTTCACTTTATGTCTATGATTGATTTTACCACATTTATGATTAAAGATGATTTCTGTTCGGAGTTATGTTTCCTCGATATTTATAATTTTTTGTTTATTTAAACATATTTTCACATAGATACACTTTTACACATGCAACATAATAATGTTGAGGTTCGTTTCCCCGGCACCTCCGCCGAGCGTTCCGAGTTTGCTGCTGCTGTTGTTCGCGTTCTGCGACTGAAAATTACCATCGCCGCTCAAATCCAGAGAAATCCTGTTAAGATGATTAAGGAAATCATAATTTTCATTTGCCCTCCAACCGGGAGTCCATCACTTCCAGCAGGGATTAACCTAAAGGAGGGAAACAGTTATTAATATCGGATAAAATAATAAACAATTTAGGACTGGCTGTTGACTTGTACTTACGAAATAGTGTCCCGGAACTGGTCTTCCCGATCCCACTTTTTTGCTTAAAATGAGCTGTTGACGACGTTTTTCATACTTCCTTCCACCGCTGGAGAAGACTGCAAAAAAAAAACAGGATATTCGGAATAACGTCGAAATTCGCGTTAAATAGATACTTACCGTGAATTTCTAGCATCCTGGAGGGTTTTTGTACTTTACTAATTACCAGTCGTTGAAGCAGCATACGCTTTTCCGTTCCGTGGGAACCGGCCTGAGTCTTTCGGTCTCGAATAATGTACATGCAGGTTTCTTCCCGTTTCGTCGATTTCGACCCGAAGTTTTTTTTTCTTTTTCTGCTGACCAGCTACACTCATGTGCAGGGAGACTCATATTTGTGTACAAATTCACCTGATTGGAAAAAATCAAATATATAAATATTTAGATGATAATAAATATAAAGTTTAATCTATTATTTTATAGTTGAATACCTAAATTCAATCATACAATTGTAGTTGAATCTATCATATTGATTCAATTTTGTCATTAAAGTTCAATTTACTACATTCATAGTTGATTGCGTAAAGTCAAACAGCAGTTTGTAGTTTAGTCTATTAAATTTATAGTGAGATGCGAAAACATCAACTGCACTTTGATGATTGGTATAATTAGCTGAAATAATTGTAACAACAGTCGTCTTTTTTCTCCATGATGATCTATGAGTGATTTTTTTTTCTTTGGTTATAGTATCAAATAACACTAAAGGAAAAAATTTAAATTTGCACATGAAACAACCCATTTGATGCTAAATGCTTTGATTAAATCAGGAGAAACTTTTGTTTGCGAGCCTTGAAAAAATATTTTCTTGTGATATAAAATTACATTTTTGATAACAGCAAAAATTGCAAAAAATAAATAAGTCTATTTGAAACTTCATCTGAAAACAATGTTCAGATATTTAAAATATTTACTAGTTTCTTATGGTTACGTGAAAAAAAAATGTTACTCAAAGTTACTCCGGTGATCAATGTACCACCAGTTAACGGTGCTTAATGTGAGCATGCCTTTAGTGTAATATCACATCCTATTAAGTCACGAAACAGTCACAAAATTAAAGAGGGTTTGAGTAGCTCAGAAAGATTTGTTTCATCTAAGTACTGTTGAATTTCACTGAAAACTTAAGTAAACATGCCAAATATAGATTTGATCATTTTGAGTAGCAACCAGATTTTATGTTCATTGATATGTTTTTTTCTTCTCTGTGTGAAACTCATCACAGCAAAATTATGAAAAACTAGAAGGAAATCTGTTTTACGATCGAACCCACTCAAATAGGTCAGTGAAAGTGTTTTTTTTTTATTAGATCTATAATTTACCTCACGATAAGGAGTGATCTTTCAAGCAAATGTTAAATCCACCAACCAACAAAGAAAGTACTCTGTATGCCGTGACCGAGATTCGAGATCATGACCACTGGTTTAGAAGACTTAAACGCTATCCTTTAGGCCACGGTAGGTGGCATGTTTTGTGATATTACATCGAATTGATAGTGATAGATACTATGTCAGTTTATAATAAAATACACATCGTAAAAGCATCTATGATGCAATCTACCAATTATAACTTCACCGACCTCCGCCGATCATTAATCTACATAAATTCTAGACATCAGCACCAGAACAGCTCAGTTCATCTCCTGAATACACATCGGTCGGAATAATTTGTTGCAATAGGTTCTTCTTGATGCAATCGTATATCTGCGAGCTCTGACGAACAGTAATTACTGATTCCCCTTAGCCAGCAGAACAGATCTCTAATCAAACTCAAACGCTCAAACGGCATCGACGGCTTTAACCATCGTATTCAAATGTCGTGCATATCATTTTTGCGATAATTGAAATCGACATGCAATGTCCAAACTGAGAGTCAGCTGCAGCAGCAGATAGATTTACAGAGCGCAAGTCGTCTGTGATATTTGCATCAAATTGTTAGGGGGAGCGAGAAAATAGCAATGACCATAATCAGTAAAGTCTGGCGGCAAGATGAAATATTCAAATTGACCCTTTTTTTTCCTCCGGATTCATCAGTGACTTCTGCTGCTCTTGAAAAAAGAGTTTATGTATACTTTCACGTGGTTTATGTGCACTTCCTAGCCTTTGAACAAAGCCGCCACGCCACGATTATCGTTCTCCCACATATTCGTCGAAGGAAAGTTTCGCGAGTTTTTGTAGCCCCACACCGCCTGCTTTTTCGCTCTAAGGTGGCCATGACCATCTCGATTCGCGACGAAGAAGAGTTCGTTGTCACATAATCCCCCAGTCAGTTAGTAGGGCACGATGACAGTTTTTCTTAGACCATCCGATTACGAAGAAGGTCGACCCACAAAGCCGACAAGCGAGCGACGAAGACGGCGGTAGGAATAAATCGATGAAATACTTTGCATACATCCTGCGGCCATAGAAGGGATAATTTGTCTGGTCACGTCGCTGTCTACGGGGAGCAAAACGAATCCGATGCGTGACAATGCTCGGAAAAAACCACCACAAACTCGCGGCTACCTGCAATCACACAGTGCAGTGGCGGGAATTCCATTCACCGAAAATGCATCGAATAAGTAATCCGTGCGTAACGGATCGCGTGTGATGAAATAACTGAAAACAAAAATCGAAACGTTGTACAGAAGATCAAAATTTTCAAAATCAATATACAATTGAATTTCGATAGTTTCAATAATTTTTAATTCGATAATTTTACTCGGAAATCAATGCCTACTGTGTTGAAACAACAGTAGTTTCATAGTGCTTATATTGCTACAAGCACTTAAACCATGCCTGCGCCTACTTGATGTCTACATATAAAAAGGAGATGGATGACAAAAGCCATATCTATCCCCCCAAACGAACGGAATCGAATTAAAACAAATTAGATCGAATTAAGCAAATTTGTCTTCAGACCAACTGCGGTTGGCCGGTTTTCCGGGTATACAATCGTTGCGGTGGTCATACGAAACAATCCACAAACCGATCTCGGATTCCCGGACTCTCGGCAAACCGCTCACAAGACGACATATGGTCATGAACATTTTTGGTATAGATACTGGTTGACATCCAAGAGGCAGAACCAGAAACTTTGCTGCTGGGGTTGAGCAGAAATATTTATTTATTTTCAATGAATTTATAACTGTATCATTGGATTGGTAATTATCGTCCAAATTGTCTCCGGTTTGCTTTTATTTTTTACGATCGAACTCGAAAGTGGAGGAATTTTTCAACGGCGACCCCCAAAGCTAAAAACGAGACAGGACAATCGTGCCAGCTCCAGTATAGACAGCGAATTTGTACCACCATGTGACCGGAAAGAAGTTGCTCAAGTAAGGACCGCCGCAAATCGACAATCGAAAACTGGGAAAAAGGAAGGAACAACACGAAGGAGGGGGCAGTTTAAGCCGTTCTCATCGCAGCAGGCCGGCTGGATGTTGATTGAATTTCATACATTGCAAATGATGGACGCGCCTATACGTTGATGATAGAGACTGTCAGTGGGAAATGATACAAAATGGAATACTCATAATTTAATAATTAATGCTGAGTTGGCGTCTGCTTTCTGCGTAATTGACAATTGACTGGAGAGGGAAGCGCTTTCATGACAAATTAAATGTCAAAATTGATGACAGCTCGGTGCAATTTTTCAATCGATGAATAATCGCGAACGAAACATAAAGTTTGACAAAGAGAGATTATTTTAACACAATTAATGGCTGATTCTTCCTCTCCCGTTTTCATTCCTCATTGTCTTGATTACAACTGTTCCATCTTTGCAACAAATCGTGATGCTATGTTATGCTATCTCAAGTAACACCGATTGTTTTATTAGTCTCCCCAAGCCCCTTATGAAACCAAAACTTGGTCTTGTAGCCTATTATAAAACTTCATTTGTTACTTGGGATGTCACATGTTGTAAGTTGTAACAATTTCGTTCATAAGCCACATCCAGCGAATTATTGGTGACTACTTATTCCGAAATAAGAATCCCACAAAAATATTTGGTATGTGAGAAAACTGGCGTTTTGTAAATTGATCAAAGCTTACTGCTTGTTCTCATTTTTTCCCATTGTTAGTCTTGTCACATGAAGTAAATCCATAGGCGTCACAGAGTAACAAACATCAAATGGTCAAAAATGCCATCACAGCGCGTCACAGTCAACGCAACCGTAAAATCCGTGATGGAAGGACACTTTTTACAGCCAAACGATCATTGACACTTCTGTACCTCAAAACTTTGCAGCACGTTGCGATCTGGCTGACGGTGCTCATTTTTGAAGAAATCTGCGCTCACCCAAACCAATTGCAGCGGGTTGGTATTTTTCGACAACATTCTGCGCATTCCACGCAAACTGGTCAAGAATTTTGCACCCTTCTGGCTGGCTATGCGCAAACAACAAAGTCGAAACAAAAGGGTGCTCTTTCGCGTTGCTCGACTCTTTCTACATATTTGGACAGTGGGCACATTTTTCCGCGGCCGGCAACAGTGTCACCAGAGGCCGTGACCATCAACCATGGGGCCAGATTTGGGAAGGACCATCATTTGAGTCCTTCGGGGTTCCGACCGCCGCAATCGCAAGGTGCTGACTTGGAATGTTTCCCAGAGCAACGCCAAACGCAATACGCGAGGCCTGGCCTGCTTTGATGCTGTGTCAATTTTAAGCTCATATGTGTATTCTGCTCATGTTGCGCTGCTCAAAAGTGCCGATTTATGGAACTGGCTTTAATCGGTCCGTTTAAACGGTTCCGGTATGATTGTTTATGGATTTCACACCTTACGATGAATCGCGAAAGTAAACATCAAATCAATTAGCCGTGGAAATAATGAGGCCGGCCAAAAAAGGTGAAATCATTGAAACAGCACTGCAAAGAAAAACTTAAAACATGAAAAAAGGAAAAACAAGTCCATTTATTTTGACAGTATTTTTTGGACTTCCTTCGATCATTTGATTTGTATAAAATGTAAACTGAACGAATGTTCTTTATCAAGATAATCAAGCATGATCTTTAAACAAGAGTGCAACGTAAATTGATCCCTAAGGGAGCATTTTGGGTTCCATAATGTTCAATATGTGTATCAGTATATTAACAAAAAATGATCAAACTACAAGTGTCGTAAGTTAAACTGTCACCCTATTATCACATATGATACTTGATGTTCTAAGATGTGTGAATTAAAATACTGTGGTTCTAAGAAAATAAGAATTTTTTGACTTTTTTACTCAAACCCCAACATTTAAAAAAAAAATTTAACGTCTTAGCCCTCAATATGTTCGACCGCCCCGACTCATTAACAGTGATGAATGCCGCGCTTAAAAAAGTTAGCCCGTTTTCGAAGCCTAATTACATTTATATCTTAACTCTTACCGAAATGCAGTCTTCGGATGAAATATTTGTCATAGTTTAGGCTTTAAGAAAAACCGTATTTAAAAGAAATAGACCGAATGAAACTAAAGTTATTGATAAAAATCTATTTTTTCATGTTTCTCCCGAAAAAAATGTCACAAGTTTTGAATCACCCATACACATTTGGGTCAGCCTAACATGATTTCCTAATGTTAGGGTGCCTGGATTGAGTTTGCATCTACATCTTTAGAGTAGTAAGTTAACGCTTGGGATCAGCTAGCAGTATGTACAACAAGATCTATGTATTTGTTTGATACACACTCTGGCCGAAACAAATATCAAATTCATCTTTCAATACCTCTCCTTCGATTTCCCGAAAGTCCTGAAGAGGGGGAATGTGGCCGACCATGGTCTAAAGCAGTGATTTTCAAAGTGGTCCCTTAAGGGGGGCGGTGAAAGAGCCTAGCGTTCAAGCCTTCAAAGCCGAACTTCGCGAAATCGCAAAGTCTCTCCAACCAAGGAAGGCCCCCAGCCCGGACGGCATTCCAAACGTCGCAGTGGAGGCCGCGATCAGGGAGTTCCCCGAAATATTGCAACGATATGTGACGGAACGGGTGCTCCCCGGCACGTGGAAATAGCAGAAACTTGTCCTTCTGCTAAAATTAAGTAAGCCTCCAGGAGACCCGTCGGTTTATTGGCCGACTCCTGGATGAGGTAATTCAGAACCGACTCCAGAGGTACACTGAAAGTGAGGGTGGACTCTCGGAAAAACAGACTGGTTTTCGTAGAGGACGCAGAACCGTAGATGCGATCCGCCAAACTAACGAAGAGGAGAAGGCTCTGCTTTTGCGCGGCGGTCACTCTGGACGTGAAGAACGCCATCAACAGCGTCAGTTGGAGAGCGATCGCGTCGTCACTCATCCAAATGAGAGTATAAGACCGGTGAGGGCTTTCAGAAACAAGAGGTTTCGGCGGGTGTGCCACAGTGGTCAATACTTGATCCGGTCCTGTGGAACATCACGTACGACGAGCTCCTACGAATGAGCCTTCAATCGGGAGCTGAACTCGTAGGATTTGCAGATGATGTAGTCCTATTTGCGAGAGGCTCCTCGACAGTGGAAGTACAGCTACCTGCCACAGTAGCTATCCAAGCAGTGGAAAGCTAGATGCACTCAAAGTGCCTGCGTCTAGCTCACCACAAAACCAAGATGGTGCTGTTTACCAACCTGATCTCACCTCAAACAGGTACCATTGCAGTTGGACTGTGTTCGAACGCGCAATTAAGTACCTAGGTTGATGATCTACGACAGACTCAGCTTCACGAGTCAAGTCGATTACGTGTGTAAGAAAGCCGTACTCACACGGATGATGTCAAACTCCTCGGCATTCCGCAGTAGCAAGAGAAGGATACTGTCAAGCGTGACCACATCAATCTTGCGGTACGGAGCAGCGGTCTGGAGACAGATTTTGGGAAGACAACAAACCCTGCAGAGACTTAGCAGCGTTAAGCGACCGATGAACCTGCTGGTTGTCAGAGATACCTGACCATTTCGTCCGAAGCCGCCTACGGAGATGGCGGGCGTCATGCCAACATCGTCTGATCCTGCACATCGGGAGCTTGATCGGAAGAAGACACGGTGAAGTGGACTTCCATATGACGCAATTCCTGACCGGCTTCATGAAGTACCACTACAGATTTTTACATATGGCTTCACCATATTGCTAAGATTTTGGTAACGAAGAGAAAACACCCGAACATGTGATGTTTGCTTGTCCGAGGTTTGCGGCGGTACCTACCAACATACTTGCCGTCTGTGGGCCCGACACGACAGCAGACAGCGTGTTGCAGAGGATTTGTATGAACACTTGTCATGCGGTCAGCGATGGGATCACCAGGATCATGACTGCCTTGCAGAGGAGCTGGAGTCAACGTCAGTCCTCGAACGGTGTAGGATGATGGCTCCATTGCCGGTCAGCATCTGAGTAGTGTGCGCCCGATCACTTGATCGCAGCTACAAAGATACGGCATCATCTCCTGCGTAGCGGAGATCATGGGTGCGCCGCGAACATGTGTAGGATACCCCACCGCCGGGGAGTACCCGAGTAGTGCCGTTTCCTAAGGGGGAAACTGCGAGGATAAGCTACAAAGATAAAGCAACATCTCCTGCGTAGTGGATGTCGTGGGTACGCCGCGTTCGTGCAGAGGATGCTCCACCTTCGAGCAGTATCCGAGAATTGCGGAAATCGTTGGGAAAGGGGATCGGGGAATACCCACGAGTAGAGTGGCTCTCGACGCCGGGTGAGCAATTCGAGTCGAAGTAGGATGACCTCATCGTCGGGAACCATCCGATTAATTGTGTGAAGTCCCGCGCGTGTGCGGTGACAGGCGCGAGTCTAGGATAAGCTGCTCTCGATCGGCACACGACGGGCGTAAAGGTGGCAAACCTCGAATCCTGGAGATAAGAGGTCGCGCTTCAAGTCGTTCGAGGAGAGGTCAGGCCTGGAATCTTCAGAAGGAGCGGTTTGTGTGTCCCGAGACTTTACGACAAGAGGTCGGATCTCGAGTCGCGAGAGGAAAGCTCAGGCGTTTAACCAACAAGAGGAGGGGTATAAGTGGTTACCTTGAGTCATTACGAGGGGAGGTCTGATCTCGATTCGCTAGAGGATAGATCAGGCTTTGAATCGTGTAGAGGAGAGGTCAACCTCGAGTCGATGCGAGGATGGGTCGCGAAGAGTAGATGTCAGTTCTCAAGTCGTTTGAGGAGAGTTCAGGCGTCGAGTCGTAAGGATGAGAGGTTTTGCTGAAAGTGGTCTCGTTGATGAGTATTGACTCGGAACGCATTAGCGCGAATAGACCTCCCACTATTGAAGTATAGTGTGTTGAACAGTACGAGGTGAGAACTAGGTCTTTGGCCCCAGGTAGAGTTTAGGTGTAGTATGAACTCTTCGCCGGGAATCATCCGAGTAGTTTTTCGTGAAGCCCCGGACGTGTGCTGTGACAGGCGCGTGTCCAGGATAAGCTGCTCTCGATTCTGCACACGGACGAGCAAAGAGGAGAGGGCCTCGAGCCAAGCCAAACGGAGCCAAGATCTTGAGTCGTTAGAGGAGAGGTCATTGGTCTCTTGCAGTGGACTCGAACAGAGGCGGAGCGCACGATATTCGTGGGAACCAAGCTAGTCTCGAGTTGCGAGTAAATGCCGGACCTCAAATCGTAAGAGAAGAGGTCCTTAGTCTTGAATCGTTATAAGAGGCAGGGTATATATGCTTGAGTTTGATTCGAACTAGAGTTACCGATGAGCGCTTAAGCGCGGACTTGGTCTCCCATCTCGGGTATAGCCTTCGTTGCAGGTCCGGATGGAAATTATGGCCAGAGGCCCCAGGTGGACTTTATGGCGTAGTATCATGAGTCGTCCAATTGCACCCATGGACCCAGAGTAGTATACTCGGGGGACTCGGTCGCTCGTCGTGCCTTGGAATGCAATTTGTAAAAAGGATTTACCACCTGGGTGATCAACTATTAAAAAAAAAGTTTAGAGAGTAGGAGGTGTACACAGAGTATATCATGAGTCTTCCCAATGGACCCAGAGTAGCAAACTGGGGGATGTTGTGGCCAGCCACATGTGGTGAACACCACATGTGAACTTCGGACCAACCAGATTTCATTGTATAGGTTAAGGTAGGGACACCTCTATCCCGGTCCTTCTTCTCCAAAATAATGAAATGTTGCGGGGTAAAGTATGGTGTACGTAAACAAGTTTTCCTCGTAAAAATGCTCTTTCGCTCTTTTTATCATCTGTACATTTTCTCCTAACTTTTCTATCCATCTTTATCAATTTTCAATTTTGATCTTCTTCCTCCAAGAATTTACAACACCGATATGCCAAAAAAAATTACGTAGAAGATAAACATTGATCTCTTTTTTATTAGATTTTTTTTAAATAATCGATCTTAAATGACTCGTTTTTTTTTCAATTTTATGCACAGTAGATTGCATATCAGTTTGTTGCATGTCGGCTTTTGTCAAGTTTGTTTCAATTTATTGAAAATTTGGATTTTTTTAACTCTCCCTCCATTGTGATGTTCCAAGTGACAAAAAAAGGATATGAAATTTGTTAAGTCCTTATTGTTACACATTGTGTGTTTTTCGAATGATTTGAAAAAACAACAATTTAGTCAACAAATGCCTTCAAAAAATCCCGATGTTGGTACTACTTCATTGTATAATTCGAACTTGCTTTAAGCACTAAGGCCCACACTGAATGCATAAGCGTGGATCATCATCGGGTGATTTATCAGGAAATTTACTATATTTATGAGAAATTTTATTTTGAGATGCTTTTGTGTGCAGGAAATAAAATTCAAACAATACGAGAAAAGGATAGTTATAAGTACGTAGTTGCACCATCTTCTCCTCATAATCGAAGTAGGCTACGGTAGAAAAACTAAAGCAATAAAACCATCACCAACAGCCATGATTGCACTTTACGCCTCACTTTCCGTTGGTATTCAATTGGATTTGTGCCCGGCTGCCGGGAAGTTTCTGCCTCTCGTCCTGGCCACACAGTAGGAATTGTTCAAGAAAGTCAAGACGTAGAATATGAGCGTGTAAGAGTCCACGCGTGGGTGTATCACACTCTCTGACTTGTCATACTTAGCTAGTCGTCATCGTTGTCCAACCAACCACTTCCTGCATGGGATTAGCTTTGGTTCCTCGTTACAGCTACAGCCAGTTTCGCGTAACCCTTGGCAACGCGCCTTAGCAAACATGCCTACCTACCTGCACCAAGATGCGAAGTGAATAATATTGTACCTTGCTGCAAATCAGCGCCCCTGCCCGGGAAAACAACGATGGCAATCTTTGAAGAAGTAATTCGCCTCGCAACCTTTTGCTATTGTTTCGCCAAAGTAACGACAGGATGCTCGTAGCGGTAGGAAGCAAGAAGCAACCAACTAGGTTGTCTTCCCTTCGCAGTAGGCGCGAGAGAACTTTTGTGCTCTGGACGTCTTTAATGACAACATAAATCTAATTAATTTTTCACATCTGAAAAAAGGCCATCAACGGCTGCTGCGATCCGAGCGCGAGTGGGATGGCGCTACAGTTGGGGAGTGAAAGGGAATCAATTTGGTGTCGCTGATATGGGTAAAAGTAAAAGTTTTTATTGCCTCAATTATGGCAGTTGGTTTGCGTTCGAAGCGTATTGTCGGTATAATTAGATCATTTGCAGAAAATGTTGCACTCGATGGCGAATGCCGAGATGAATATCCCGAGATAATTGAATCGTTTAGGTCGAGGATATACATTCCGCATGATAACACGGTTCGATCTAATAAAAGAATCGACCAAGTTGAAACAAGTGACTTATGAAATACAGCTTCAATGAGAAAATCGATCGCTAACAAATCAAAGAAAACTAAAATAAGGTGGTTTCATTTTGACAGCATTCTGCCACCACATAATTACAGGGTACACTGGCACTAAAAACCACAACGGCACAGTCCTGTCAGTTGTTGTTATTGTTACATTTATTTATAATGGGCCGACAAATGCCAATATAGTAGGCGGGACCCACCTGTCGTCACCAGCAAGCGTCATGTGGGAACTTGTTTAACAAATTGAAAATAAATTCAATATAATCACGTGGAGGCACCCTCGCTGGGCGCTTCTAGTTAAAGTCAACGGTTAGGGTAAAGGTGCATTGAATCAAGGAGAAATAAATTCAAGCCATTCGTCAGTCGAAGAGTACAACTTTTGCTACCTTTACCACAAAGTGATTTTTCCACCGCAAAAGTTTTTTCAAAGTGCACAAACGCAGCAAGGGGAAGCACATGATTGAGCATTTGATTTCGCTTCCCGGAGTATGGACGGACACTTGCTTACCTACTTCCTGTGCCTGGAAATAATGCGGTTAGCCACATCGGAAAACGAATTTCGTTTCCAAAATTGAAAGCGAGTTACAGAAATTATTAGACTTCCCACGCGTTTGTTTCAATATATCACCAAGCGAACCAAAAAGTAATTGGTGCCGGCTAACAAACAAATTAGACAATTAAATAACGATTATTCAATTATACTTCCGAGCCGCACTTCTGTCGGGAACAAATGTGTCGTTTTTTTGTACAAATGCATGCCATTATGATGTGAGTTTAGTCAATTCATGTTTTGAAAGCAGTCAATGAATCGCCTATTTTGGCAGAATCGCTATGAATTCTTGCACCGATGATAACGTTAAACAATTGGAAGACAAATACGAGAGTTTAAATTAACGCGGAATGATCCAACTTAATAATTTATCCGGCTGAAAGGACCAACAATTTGACGCGTTGCGATGCACCGAAAAACAGCTCAAAAGTAGGCGGCACGGATCAAGTAAAAATCAATTCAACAATGTTAGAGATTTATAGATGCTATCTCTAAAAAAGCATCACTAATTCTGGTTCAAGCTACTGGGCTTGAGCTGCATGCTTGAAGGTGTGCAGGCGGAGAAGCAATAATAATTTTGAACAACTACCATCATTGAGTAATGGGTTCAAGTTAAGTCGTCGTATGTCCGCTACGCGTATCAAAGTAGTCGGCTTATTTTTGCTCAGTGAGCCGGTCAGCCAGCCCAAATGATAATGTAAGAAGAAGACCAGCGAACAAGAAACTCACACTGAAAGGTAAGACAAGCACAATATAATGCATGGTGAATCAATTGTCCGAATATTCCGGGCACAATAAATCACAGCAAATAAAGTATAATTAAAGTGACTATAAAACAAAATGAAAATATCCTGCTCAAAATTAATTATACACCCAACCTGAACCGAATGACTCGCGAGTCGCGAGCGAGAGTCGCTCGAAGAAGCGTTTCAATAAACGCGAGCTTTCCAGAACGCAGAAAAAACCTGCGTTTCCTCTTTGTTTTCCTCCAGTGCTTTTGATGCATTCTGTGTGCATACATTTTTGAATTCGATTACAATTGTAACGACAGTAGGTGGCAGTTTATAGTAAAAAAAAAATTGTATAAATTAATAAAAAAAAAATTGTTCTGAAATTTGGTACAGTTTATAAATATTCTTCAAGGTTTCTAGCAATGATAGTCGGGAAATATCCAATTCATGGACGTATCCTGTAAATTTACATTGGAGCAACAGTTCGAGCGGCTGGAAATGGAAATGAGCGACATCAGCACTGCCATACGAAATTAATTTTCTTTCTGACTAATGATTTGTTGATATTTCTGCGTTTCTTGAAAGGTTGATAACCACTTGTGCCGGACTTGTTTGGTTTGTTTCTTTTACTGCATTAATTTTCGAAAACATCGTAGCAAGCTATTCTTTGATTGAAACACCACGCGTAGTAGGCCGAAAACAGTCTATAGACTTGGCTGGATTGGCGAAGAAGTAAAACGCTTTAAATTCAAATTGTCAAAAGGTTTCGATTTTCTTCCATGGGAATGAATTTCGGGTTTCTTTCAATCATGTGGTAGGCATTTGCCTACACCGAACTGCGCGCCATGAGCATTTTGAAGAGACATCTGAACTTTAATGTTCAAATATATTCATCTAGGAACGAATTCTTTGATGTTAATTAACCAGAATCGAAAGCTAAAGAATTGATTTCAATCGATCATGTTCGCTTTTCCGATCTAGAAAACAAATTACACGAGATTAAGTTTCGATTGTTTTCCAAAATATCTCATGGAACTCAGTTCGTTCTGGTCGAAGCCCGGCCATATATCTTAAGAGTGAACATAACATTGAATCCTTCAGCTGTGTTTATGTCTTCCTCCATTTGATATTTCGTTCAATTGTGAATTCTCCGTTTTACTTATTTATTTAAATCAGTCTGTAAAACAGGTCATCAACGACTGTAAATTCCTCTCACATATCAGATGCTTATTAATGGAAAAACTGGATTCGATTCGAATATTAAGTATTCATTCAAATCAGACCCGTCTGACGCTGTTTAGTTTTTTCCTGTTCTGTCATTAAGAATCGGAAACGTCGCGCAGAATTCTGCCATAAATTTTCATCACCCGGTAGCTGACCAACATATCATTTAAAACATTTGGCGCGATTGATCGATTGCATATAAATCAGACTGATTTGCAATTTTATTTAAGCATAAACATGAACACGATTGCAAATGCTTGCTACCAGACTGGAGACAAATAAAAAGTGGAGCCTCATTTTCCCAACGTCGAAGTCGTCGACGTCGTCATCTCATCGTCATCATCATCATCATCGTCTCATATGGCTTTCCATACACATTCTTCGATGCGTACATAAGATGTGCCCATTTGGAGCTGCAGAGGTGAGTATCCCTGAATTCAAATCAGCAAAACACACTCATCAGTCGAAGCCATGCTTTGGTCCGCCACTGGCTCGTCGAATGTCGCCAATGATATTCAATTCCACGATATAAATATGCGGTGCGGTACCACTTCGAGGCGCGGCGGATCGATCGGAGTTGTGCGGCAAATGTGGCTGAGAAAATGAAACCTACATACATTATCGATTGGGAATGGGAAATTATGCTGCGCGGCTACAGCTAGCCATCGATCGATCGAACGCAGGACAGGGGGTTATGCCGAAGCTAATTATGTATTTATTTCTAGTCGACTGCCATTTTGAGCATTATTTAAAATTCAAGCCACCATCATTGGCTGCCAAACGAGGCTGATGTAGACATCGAATCAGACGACAAACCTGTTGAAATTGATTCTGTTTTAATTTCGTCTGAATGTCGACGTTGGGACAGACGCTCTGGAGGAAATGTAAAGAAAAAACCGTCTGCAGATGTGCATAAAATGTATTTTCATAAGACATCATCGTGTGGACGCGAATCGAACAGGAAAGTGCATAATTTCTGCTTCGGCAAAGCCAAGCTGTTAATGTATTCCGGTTGCAAAAGATTGAAATTGAAGTCATGATCACCTTGCTCATCTAGCGTTTGCCCTAACTAACACGGGTCCGGCCACTTTCCCGCAGTAGGCCATGAGTCTATTGGCTATGGCTACCCCTTGATCGTACCCAGCAGGTTCAGAAACCGTATGGCGACTGTGATATCTCAGTAGGTCTTTGCTGCTTACTTGAAAGGAGGCTGGTTGACAGATTGAATCAAGTTAGCGTGTTTAACAGCAGATAATTTACTTTATAAATCAATTATACGGCTCGGAACGAGTGGCAAACCAAGTAGGCCGCTACTGAGTAGAAAACCGCGCGAGCTTTTGTCTAGTCACTTTTTAATCCAACAATGAAATATGTTAAAATAGTAGGTAATAACCAAAAATCGACAAAAGTTTTCTTATACTGGATTTCGTCTCAATCAAATACATATTCAAGAAAATATTGGAAAAAACATTGATTCATTATTATGGGTCACCCTTTTCCAGGCTTTCATCACAAAAATTAAAGATCTCTTGTCCATCCAAATTCCAGTTAATTCTATCTAAAATCACGACAATATAAAAAAAATAATAATAACGTCAATATCCCAAAAACATTTTACAGTTCATATGGACGACCCCGTTTGCCAACGTCTGATTTTAAATATGATTCCGAAAATAATTTGATCGTCCCTCTAAACACTTTTTGATTTTTGTGTCCAACCGATGAATAGAAACGACAATATCGCAAAAATACCGTTTGTGTTGTATGGACAACCCTCTTCAAAAAGGTCATCCGAATACATTTTTCATCATGATCATCATGAATTTTAATGATCATAATCCCAAGTTACAATTTGAGCACTGTTATGGTCAGCAAAACATTACCACCGTATTAATCTTCATTACCACCGTATTAATCTTCATTACCACCGTATTGATCTTCATAAAAAGCTAAAGCGCATTCTATGCATAACCAGAACCCTAATAAAGCTAAGGCTGGCTATTCGGTCATCATGACCATTTTTTAAGCTTCGATAAAATCAATACGCTGTAAAATTTTGGTCACCAAAGCTTTATAAAGCTTTCATAAAACATGTTGCCCATTTTTGGTTTTTCCGATTTCGTGAGTTCTCCGAGTTTCTTTTTTTATTTTTTCCAGCAACCATGACAGTTGATGATAGCATTTATAAGAAAGGATTGGGTAAAATCGATAACAAAAAAGTTATCTTTTATGCATATACTAAGCCTCTTTTTTATGCCGGTCAATATTTTAGGTAAAATGTGTATGCATTAGTGTTTAAACCTTTAGAATTAGGAAATTTTAATAAAACATTTATTTAAATGTGAAAAATCAAATTTAAAAAATTGTGCGTAAAACATTTTTCGAAATACATATTTTATTTTAATATATGACATGATGACATCTCAAATACCCATGGAATTGATTGAAAATAAGCCTGAACAAATATTCTCTAATACTTGACATAGTGAATCCATCAACATGGCGTCATTTTTTGCATTTCGATTTTGCAATAAACATGATGGTAGTCAATTCAATGCTTAATAGCTTTATTTTGGTTAGATAAATGGCTTATTAGTTTTATAACGGTTTTGTGAAAGCCATAAACATTTTTGATGTTTCTTTCGCAAGCCAATCAGTTACACGCGTAGCATGAGTTCCTCGTTTCTTGTTAAGTTGCTAATCATTAGTACAGTGTATGAGGGAGGACAGACTTTTTGAATGAAATAAATAAGGGATTGTTTATTAATGCCCGGTGGAATGAAACCACGAGTTGAAGTCGAATTTTGTTGTCTGACGCCATCTAAGATGGCGCCTTTTGCCATACTTTAAAATGCTGTATATGACTAAAAATCACATGAAAACCCCACAATATGGATATTAGGTGAAACTAGAAAAAGTCGAATTTCACTTTCAGACGCCATCTTGAAACCCAAGATAGCAGCTTTTACTGAACTTTAAAATGCTTTTAACAACTGAAAATCGCATGAATCTCTCACAATATGAGTATAGGATGAAAGGGCTGAATGCCTTCTTGAAATCCAAGATGGTGGCTTTCGCTGAATATTAAAATGATTTTATTTTCAATCACTAAAAATCTCATGAAAGTCCCTCAATATATATTTAGAATTCTGTAAATGAAAAAAATAGCACGAAAGGCCTACAATATTGGAATTGGGTGAAGAGGCTAAACTAGAAGAGAACGAATTTCATTTTATGACGCCTTCTTGAAATCCAAGAAGGCGGCTTCTGCCCAGCTTAAAAATACTGTAAATGACTGAAATCACATGAAACCCCCACAAAATTGATATTGGGTGGAGGAGTTAAACTAAAAGAAGTCGAACTTTGCTTTCTGAGACCATATTAAAATTAGCTTTAAAATAAGCGAGCCTATCCGCTAGACAACATCGGCGCTTAAGAAATGCCACTTAGTGTTGTAATCAGTGCGATAGTTTACCGTTGAGTGTAGTGAGAATCTTAGTTTAAATTACGAAACACATCATCATGATTCAAGGAGGTGCTTTGGGGGGAAGGAGAATGACTACTCTAAGATTGTAACGAGTACATAGACGTTTAAACAGCAGAACCGATATAAAAATATAAAAGTTTAAATTTTTATACGCAAACATTTAAAGAAATGGAGCTAGACAAACGGAATCAAATGCTTAAATCCATTCAGATCTTAAATTAATAGAATATAGCGAATTATAATAACTCCTTCTACAAAGAGCCACCCTAACTCAGTATCCATCAGTAATTTTGATAATCATAACGATTCTTGCACACATTTGAATGTATTCGACCAACCAACCGACACGTGAAGGAGTAGGCAATGGCTTTTGCTAATCACACGCGTTTTTCTTTCGGTCCACGAACATTTTAAATTTCAGTACGTAAAACAGTCGGGAATTAACCAGAAATGGCTTAAAGTGAAAGTTGGAAGGAAGTGCAGAAATGTTCACCGGAGTTTCCGTAAATTTAGAAACGAATTAGTGTTTTTTTTTTCATAAAAAGAATTGCAAATCAGAAGCTGAAGAAACGGAGTGTTTGCACATTGAATATTTTATTCTAGTGCGGAAGTCTGGGGTTGTTAGGGGAAGCGCATATTGTGAGGAGTGTGTGAATATTCAGAGATAATATGGACCCTTGAAAATAGCACATATCAATTAATTGTGGAAGCCTCTAACGAAAAAGAAAGAATTCGGTTCTGATGTGTTAAATTTTTCCCTTATGCGGTCTTCACAAATGTATTTTTGCTGCGCTCCGATTGCTGCGATCGATTTTTTTTCCTGCGATTCACCTGTACCTTTCCGAATATGTATAAGGTTAAATGAATCTAAAGATATCTGTGCAACGTGATGCAAAAATACATCAGATCTTCTTTAAGTAGAGGTCTCTTCGATTTTAAAAATGTAACCAATAGTTAGAAGGACATCAGATCGTATATCATCAAAAAGATTGGGTTCCAGTAAAATCTTTGACAAAACATGCCAAAACAGGTGCCAAGCTATTTGAAATTGCTTATTCGATATTGAATCAGATGAACATCGAATTAAAGTTAGATGTCTTCAAAATAGTTGCTTAAAAAACGATGATCATTTTCTACCAAGCGAAACCACACGGCCGGGTCTGAACGATTTTTTGAAAATTTTGTAAAAAAAAGAGCATATTTCAACAGAATCTAGGCATTATTCTCGAACATACAAAGGAAAAAGAAAGTAAATTACTTGAAATTTAATGTTTTCATCGAATCACAGCAGTGTATCTTAGGGTTAAGGAAAAATTGATTTTATATTTAAATTTACTCTAACAAATCGGTTTTGAACGCAGAATCTAAAAATTTTCAAGACAAATTTAAGTATTTATTTGATTTAGCAAATAATCTGAATAAACCCGTGTGAAACCTGAAAAATTTCAAATAATATCTGGCCATCAGAGTCATTTGACTCTTCTAGAATTCTTTATGGATTTATGGACAAGCCTGGATATATGAAAAAAATCTGGAGTAAGGGATAATCAATGTGTATAACGCTATCTACAGTGAAATATACACGGATAAACCTTAAATCTTTTACTGAAATCATAAGTTTTTGATCATTTTGTAGCTTTTTCAACAAAACTTTTGGATATCTCATAAATTATCCAAAATCATTTGAAAAATGCGGCAAGCCTGTTAGTGTACAAAATTTGAAAAATAAGTATTCGGCCTATTCGGACGAATACTTTGCTTAACTCTTCGGTGAGCCGAATATTCGGCTTAACGGTTTTTGGCGGTATCCGGCGCCGAATATTCGGCCGACTGAATATTCGGTACATCTCTACTTCTGATTTATGTTTTATAGTTTTATCAAAACATTCATAACTCCTTCAAAACAACTTAAATGGTATATTTCGTAAAAGCTTATTATAGTTTTCGTACTTATCTGAAAACTAATGATCGAAACAAAAATGTAAGCATTTTTCATAACTGTAATTAAACCGTTATAAAACAAGCTACACAAAAAATGCCATAATAAAACCGGATTAAAACTTCTTAATGCTAGTCAGCTTAATCTGTGCTATTTAGAATGCCAAATTCCAGCTCTCCAGATCTTAAGACGACTGAGTCTATTTATTGAAGACAAACATTCATACAAACAATTCTAACAAAAAAAACGTTATAAAAAGTTGTTATTTATGCATCAAGTTGCAAAAAGTGGGTTTTTTTCATTTTTGCTATAAGTTTGCAACAAATTCGATAGATTTACTTGAAAAAAACCTACAAGAAGCGCATGTCAACAAATAACAACATGTGGAAAACCATGCCAACGACTGAGAATTTGTGATCAAGTAGGTTGTGGAATGTACTTTTCGACACTGAATTCAGTGCTGAAAAGAAGCACTTTTCGAACTGCATAAAAGAATTTCAAAACATTTCCATTTGAAATAAAAATTGTTCATTTTTTTTTTCGTTGATAAATTTTTAATATATTGCTCAACAGAAAACATATAATGTGAAATATTCGTTATTCGATCAACAAATTAGAGTTTCAACGCTCATTCGGTCCGCTACAGGCGGGAATGTCCACGGGATCGGGCAATTATCAAACTTGGCGTTGCGAACTCTTGTTTGCGTATTTCTTGATTGATTTTTGGGGCAATTTTTTTTTCTGTCCACTCTCCCCGCTTAGCAGTAGCCTGAAGCTTTAAGCCTGCCAACTGTCTCTCTGATTAAGCCGCCAAAGCGTGTCGCGCATGGAAAAAAGCATCACTCAGCCGCGCATCAAAACTCGAACGCATTAAGTCTCTGCCGATGGTGCGCTGCGCCACTAAGGAAAAAAGTCACCGTTTCGGAATAAAACAGATCCTTCTTGGCCATGAGGCAAATAAAAAAGCTATCCGAGCTCAGCATAAACAGGACAAGCATATAAAAGCGACAAAAGCCGGTTCCAATTGTTTATGTCGTTTGAAATTGAAATTTTTCCTGCCCGACTACAAGCTGGCTATCTCTTTCTGGAAAGGATGAATAATTTGATTGCCTTTTCTACCCTTTTTCGGCAACGTTGAGCAAATAAAATTCGAAAAACCACCAAGCGCATCGATACACTTTGATCTTTCTGTATTATTCTTTTTTCTTAACTTCATTTCGGCACAACCGATGGTAGTTATCAGGCAAACATTTGTTCCGTGGCTACCGGATTTCTGGCATCCAGGCAGACCTCTCACAGCTCAGAGGATCATGCAAAAACTGTCCATTTTTGACGAAGACGAATCATTTGGTCGGGCGGCATTTTGGCTGTGGCGTTTTTTTTTTATTTGGTGCTGTTATTTACATTCGCGATCGCATCGTCGCAATCAGATCAGCATCCGATCGTGCGCGGCAACTTTTACCTTTGAACAAAACCGCATCTCAGCAGGCCGGGACCGGGTCGGGAGGGCGCAAAAATTTCCAGGCTTCTGTTTAGAATAAATTTGAATGGAATGTCCTTCCGTTTGTTGGCGTTGCCACGGGAGACAAAAACTTTCAACGAATAGGGACCGTTTTTTTTTTGCTTTCTTCGATTGCTTCAACGCATCAGTAGTCCTTGAAATTCCACGATGCGGACAAAGTAAGGAATGCGCTCGCGATCTTTGGCCCAGTGATCTAATACCTAATCTTAGGAAGGCATTCCATCTGGCTGCAGGAGGTTTTTATCGAATTGTTTCGGGTTTTTTTTATGTTAAAGCCGCATTGATTTTTCATGTTAAATCATATTTTTTCAACAACTTTGTTTTTTTTTATTTCTCAATAAAAGTTTGATCGACCTATACGTATACTGAGCGGAAACAGAATAGTACCACTGTGGTTTTTGGTTGTTTAAAAATGAATTTGGCCACCGTAAAAATTTACTTTAACAATTTTTGTTTAAATTGTTCAACTTTCAAACCAATTTGTGTATTTTCAATCAAACTGTGGGCTCTTTGGTATCTGAGGAAAAGTTTTTATATAAAAGATAAAAAAAAACAAAAAACAATATTCATTGATTTAAGAAAACAATTTAGGTATACCTTAATTCAAGTTTTATTTTTAGTGGAAGACGCCCGACAAACGCTTGTGGCATACATACTAGGAAAGTCTTAAATTTTGCCGCTGTAACGGATATATGTCGGCCTATTGAAACTTTGCTTTTTCCCCAGGAACGGGTTCAGCCCAGAAGGGGCTGCCCAGCAACACCCAGTCCCTGGTCTAGAGCCACGGGGACTAATGGGTTTGGGCGCTCAAGGCCTCTTTTGTTCCTGGGTCTCAGGGCGTATGTTAGGCTGGGGGAGCTTTCGGATGGGTGGATTCCTACAACAAAAAGTTACCTTCTTTAAAGCTGGTTTATTCGGCGAATTCTTGGGCGGAAAGCACACGGGCGGCGGGATGGAACCTTCTGGTTGGACCTTCGGGGCAGTCGTCTCTCTTGGTCGGGTCGTCTTGGGTCGCCACGGGCCGGGCGACGCCTGGGGGGGGAAAGGGAGGAATGCGGTGCGGTACCACGCACCACACTCACGGCACGGCTGGTCGGTTCGGTCTGCACGCTTGGACACGGCGTGTTAGGCAACGGGAGGCGATAATGCGGTACCACGCACTACTGGCTGGATGATGCGGTTCTGTCTCTCTCTCCTTCGGCTCGGACGGGCAAACCAACCACGCGCTAATGGTTATGCGCATACCACCGGCTTCGATGCGGTTCGGTTTAGCTGATCCACACTTTCGTAACGGTACACACTGGCCTCTGGCTTGGGCGATGCGCAATGGAAACCAACCAAGCGCTGGGTGCGCGTGTACTACGGACGATGGCGGCTGGCTTACCAAAGATGATAAATCCAACCAACAAACACGCTGATTGGATTTTCGGTTGGTCGGTGTTGCTTGGGATGGCAAACCTCGGATTTTGGCTTCGATTCACCACGGTACCACTAACTGCACTGTTTATCGTTCGGACCGTTTTGGATGTTCGTCCACACACTTTTCGGAGCGCTTGCTGGATGCGTCCGTTCACTTTCGCCGCCGGGAACCAAGAGACCTGGTGAGGATTCTTGACTCACCAAGAAACTTCTCGATCTGTCCAATTCACTTGCGTTCTTCCCAAAGCGTGCTGTCTTCGCTGCTGCATTTCAATCGTACGCAACGCTTCGAACCATGTGCGTATTCGGTTTCGCCTACTTCGCTGACCACGTGTTTGAATTTGAACTCGCCGTTGGATTTATGCTAGCTATTTATAAATGTTTTAACCTAACTCCAACCCATCAATTACTTTAAATAAAAAAAAACAACAAAAACAATGTTACCGAGTTGGTAACACTATGAAATGGTGAAAAAAAATAAAATCTTTCTCGCCGCACTGATTTCTCACACGTCAGTTGAACGGAAACAGTAATCCAACTTTATAAACATGCGCCGAAATTTGACCACGGTTCAGCTCTTCCCTGAGTAGCATTTATGACGAATTATAATCCGATTTTACAATATTCGGCCGGTGCTTTACCTAGCTAATTCATGCGATCCATATTTGGCTGTTTCGCTGATTAATGCATTCATTACTGAAACACTGCTATTATATTATATCTGCTTAAGCGAGTGCTCAATTATATGTTTATTAGCGAGTTTGTATGGCACTTGACGTGAGGCAGCAAAAAAAGCGCGCTTCAGAGGTCGATTATAAATAAATTCATAATAGCAATAAAGTCGGTGAAATTTTTATGTACACTTTTATTCTTATTACCATTTCGTTGCCACCAGAGAGCGAGCGGCAAGAGCCAGCCGATGATGGTTTTGTGTGCGGTTCTCCGGTATCTTTCCGCGTGGCCGTTCCGCATTTCTGCCCAAATTCGGCTGCATGTTGTGTATGGTGGAGCCTTCTTCGGGAGGTCAACAGAAGTAAACACTTAAAGAAAAACGAATCCTCAGCGAGTACCTACCTACGTAGGAAGAGAATCGGAACGAAGAATCATATGGAAGCTAATTTAATTAACGAACAACAGCACCTCGCTAAGAACATAAAATAATACTACGAGGAATTAACATATAATCTACTTATATAACTTTCAAAAATATTTACTTGCTTATTTATTAATGTCTTCAAAAAGTATCAAAAAATCATTAGTCATTAATCATTCTATTTGTAAATTCCACGTTGGAAATCCGATTGCTAGGCCATCATAAAGTTTATCAAATATTTACAGTACGGGAACTTACAACAAAGGTACATCGGAACTTTTAATTATGTAACCGGTTGGTTAAAAATCTTTTGATTTTGGATTTAATTTTGCAGTTTCACAACAAGATAGCATCACAGTAGGCTACATTTTACTACAGAAAAATTTTACTGCTGGCTGCTGTCAATCAACAGAGGAGGAAAAGGAGGAAAGAAAAGTAAAAATGGAAGGCAAAACGGAAGCTTGCTTCCGGAAAATTCGCTCTCTTTTAAATCAGGCGTCCGTGAGTTAAGTCGGTTTCCTCACAGTGTTCGCGAACATCCAAGGATTTTACCCGAGAGATAAGTGTTCTATTTTCTGCTACACGGATCGGCCTGCATCGTCCTCGGGTTCTGCGGAACTCTAATTTCTAAGGAGGACTTCCCTTTTCCGTCCGTCCGGACGCTTTTACATCGATGGCCCTCCTGCTTCCGGAACTGGATTTCCGGAACCGCGACGTCGCGGAACAGCAGCACATCAGGCAAATACACGCTACAAATTATACAGAACATTTTTTATACACACAGATAACACGCCAGATAAAAACATCAATAAAATCACAAAATACCATTTGTGTATTTTATCCGTAAAGTCTTTGATTACCCAATAGCCAGCCGGCCCTGAGGTTCCGTACTCTGAAAGTACCTTGCCTTGGCTGGTCTAGCTGCTGCTTTTTCAATCCGCAACAATTATTCAAGTAATCGAAAGCGGAGAACAATTTTCAACAACTAAAATAGCCTTGAAAGTAGGCCTAGACGTCCTACTCTAGTGGGACATGTCCTACTTTTGATTCTATACCATATCGTCCTACATTCAATGTAAAACCTACATTTCTTGTTTGATTGATTAAGACAGTTAAATCTCGTTTCAATATACTATCAAGCGTAATGTTTTGTAGGCATCAAATTAGAAACGGAGCTGTGATATATTTTTTAGATATTTTTCCTATTTCCTTTTTTTCCTATTTCCCTTTTATACATGAGATAAAATTAGTACTGACCCGAATTTCTATGAAAATGTGAATATCTGCTGCTTACTCCTTAGTCATCTAATTAATTAGCTAAACATCCTATCATTTCATCACGGAGAAAAAGTGTAGTAGTTCCAACAATATTCACTTATACTAAATCATGTTTCTGAATAATTCTCGACCAATTATAAATATGAAACTCTCAACTATATATGTATATATGTAATATATTATCTGATTGATTTTTTGCATTCAACAATACAAACGATAGATTCAGCTATGACTGTATGATTGATTTTATACATTAAACTGTAGATATAATTGATTAAACTGTAATTTCATGCTTGATTCTGCGTATTTAACAATAAATAAAGTAGATTCAACTATACCAATTTGATTGATTGAACTATGCATATTGTAGAATCAACTATATTTTCACAATAGGTTTTTTTTGCATTTAACTATACTTATATTATTAAGATTACTTTATGTGCGGTTGGCTTTAAGCTATGTTCCACATTCAAATTTATTTCAATTTTTATTACCGGTAATATTTTTTTATCATTATCGAATTAACCGATTTGGATACACCATGGAGGTGTAATGAAAATGTCATGCCCCAGCAAACATAAAGTGAGACAGTCAGTAGACCTGATGTGTTGTGTATATTTTCTCTGCTGAATGTTATCCCTTTTTGACGTGAAAAACAAATTGGATGTAAATCTTTTTTTTTTGTGTATAGGGGAGATGAGGGCATAACGAGCACCCGAGGCATAATGAGAAGTCCATTTTTCTACATAAGTACGTATTTTCTTAAACAAATTTTCATGAGGACTTGTTTCGTACTACCTATAGTATTAATTTTTCACCAAAAAAGAAATATCCTTTTCATATTTACAGAAATATTAAATAATAATCAGCAAGGTTCTCAAGTGACGAAAATATTATAATTTTTGAGCACCACCAAATAAGCTTTTATGACCTTTAAATCATCTTGATCTGAAATGTACGCACTGCAACATGATCTTCACATTGTTTTTTTTATTTTCAGCATCATAAAATTTTTGATTTTTCACTTTAATCAATTGTAAAACACGTTTTTACTTTAATTTGTTCACTAGAGGCGAACAGAGCACTTTCAATGAAGGCATATTGAGCATTTTCTGCCGGGGAATCTAGCAGCGAATTCGACTCGATGAAGTCAATTGAGTAATAGAGCTACAGCTCAACTTGTATCGTCTGACGATTTGGCCTATTGGTAAGATGTCGGAGAGGTAATCAGTAGACTCGAGTTCGATTCCTGTTCGAGGGGATTTTTTTTTTTGCACATACCATTCATGATTGATTTTTTTTATTGTTACATTATACGGCTAATAGCATCAAAGCATCATCCGTCAAACAAAACACCAGAAACATAATGTATGAACATGTGTTAATTCTTTGAATTCTACAAACAGACCTAGATTATTTTGTTTTGCTTTGTTTGATGAATCTACGCCTCACCGTTTAGTGCAATCATGATCATAAATGATTAAAGAAGAAAAAAAAATCACCTCCACCAGGAATCGAACTCGAGCCTACTGATTATCTCTCCGACATCTAACCAATAGGCCAAATCGTCAGACGATACAAGTTGAGCTGTAGCTCTATTACTCAATTGACTTCATCGAGTCGAATTCGCTGCTAGATTCCCCGGCAGAAAATGCTCATTATGCCTTCATTAATGGTGCTCATACTGCCTCGGGGGGTTTCTCATTATGCCTCTACAGTGACTGGTTTTCAGCTTTCGGCAAAATTTTTTAAAATGCATCTTTAAACGTTTTTATCTAATTTTTCAAGTTTCATCCAATTAGACAATAGACTATTTGAGTGTCGGAACACGAATCAATGATGTAATTCACATATTACAGCTGTTCTCTATGGTTAAATAAGCATTTTCCTTAAGATGCCCATTATGCCCTCATCTCCCCTATGGTGTTTATTGTGAACATTTTCATTTTCGCATGGTGAATTAGTGGTTCCTGCAAGTCAACGGCATCAAACAACTCGAAGAAAGTTTGGACCGAATGCTTGATTGTCTGGACTCCATTACCGCCGATAAGTTTTTTTTTCTTCATTTGATGTGTGTTCGTTCTATTACGATCATTAACGATCGTCATCGTAGTAGTATTGAGAGAAGCGGCTTAAGCCGTTCCCTTATGTTTGAGAGCGTGAGTGCGTGAGATGGATGAACGAGATAGTGAGAGAGTGAGTTCCAAGCAGTGTTCTCGCTGCTGCGAGGGACTCTCACCGACAGATGACCAAGTTCTCTGTTTCCCGGTAAATTTGAATCGGCAGAGAGGTAACTCAAATCGCCAGAGGGATCGTAACGATCTCTCTGGCGATTTTGCATCATCACATCGTTAGAGAGGAACACACCATACGCGTGCCTTGGGTGAGTGCCACGAATTAAGCTAAGACACGCCCTCCAGAGAAACACACGAAAACAACCCGAATCGTGTTTTGTATGTTTCTCTTCGAGACGCGTGTTTGTCTGCCTGCGAAGTCGACTGCTACGATTGAAAGCACGCATATAAAAAACGCGGAGATAAATGCGACCACATCGTACGAGAGTACAATTCAAACTGATTTCGCATGTACGCATTCGTATTCGTTGCCTCTAGGTATCTCGGCAGGACAAATCGAATGAGAATTCTTGCGTTCTTGGAGTGTCGCCGAAATTAACCGTTTTATTCTAAGTTCGGTGACTCAACTCTCAATTTTTTGCATGCTCTGTCGATTTCTGAGAGGACGCGCTTACTGGGTTTGGTTTGTGCAAGAGAGCGTTCCACATCAGCTGTCTACCAGACACAGTGGGTTCAAACTTCGAATTTTTGAAAAAGATTAAAAATTATGTTTTTGTTTGTGATAGTTGTTTGGAAAATTCAGGATTTGAAAAAAATTTAAATAACTTGATGAAATTGATAAAAGCTGTTGATGCTAAAGTTGATAGACTGGATAGGAAAATAATTGTTCCGTATGATTTAAAAAAAAAAATACAAGAAATTGCGCGTGATGAAATTAAAGCAGTTGCTCGAACAGAAACAAGTGTTAGAGATGATGAGATCCGTTATCACTTGCGTTCAAATTCTAAAAAACGCAAATTGGATGAAAACGAAAAAGTCCCTACAGTTTCTTATTCCAATATTGTGAAATCGACTGTGGCTCAGAATACAATCAGTAGCAAAGAGGGTGAATCAGTCCGGCCGAAAATTGAGACGATTAAAAGCAAATCTGCGAAAAGTGATAAAAATGTTGTAAATAATTCGCTTATTAAATTGGAAGAAACTGTTCGTTTGAAACCTCTCGCTGAACAGGATATCGAAGTCACACGCAAGGAATTGAGATCATCTCTAGATCCAGTAGCGTTAGGAGTAAAAAAAGTCCGTTACATTGACTCTACAGGAGAGGTGTTAGTCAGGTGTTGGACTAAGGAAAAGGCGCAATATTTCATGACACATGCTCAGAAAATTTTCGGCACGAAATATGTAATCGACATAAAACAACCCGCTAAGCCTAAATTGAAAATAGTAGGATTTGAACAAATGGATAATTATAATGATCGGGATTTTATTAGTTCGTTGAAAAAACAGAATAATTTAGCCGATTCTGAAATCACAGTTATGAAAATCGAGAAGAATGCCAAATGGAAACGCAATCCAATGATTGCTACTATCGAAGTTGATGCGGAAACGTTTACAAAATCGATTAACCGTGGGAAAGTTAATGTGGGGTGGGAAAGATGTAAAATTTATGAAGCAGTAAGTGTACTGAGATGTTATAAATGTTGGCATTTTGGCCACAAAGCTGAATATTGTAAAGAACAGATCTGTTGTGCCAAATGTGCTGCTAGCCATGAAACGAAGGAATGCACGGCTCAATATGAAAAGTGTATAAATTGTTTTAAATTTAATCGTACAGCAAAATCAGACGAGGAGAAGTTAGATATTTGTCACTCGGCCTGGAGCTATGATTGTGAGCTATACAAAAGAAAGATTGTAAACGCAAAAAAGTTTATAGATTACGGCAAATAGCAAAAAACTTCTGAGATTTTGTATCTCAATGCTTGTGGATTGATAAATAATTTCGAAGAAATAGTTATTGTGGTTGAGGAACTAAAACCTGTCGTTATAGTCTTAGTTGAAACCCATTTAACAGTAGACGCAAATTTAAACACACTCGATATTGAAGGTTATACAATGACAAATTGTTTTTCGCATTCGAAACACACTGGTGGCGTTACTATGTTTGTGCAAAATGTATTTAAGATAGATGTTTTATTGAATGCCTATCTTGATATGAACTGGATGTTGGCCTTAAAATTAAGGAATCGAAAGAAAAGTTTCATCGTTGGTGGAATTTACCATTCGCCAAGCGCAAATGACGCTCGTTTTTTGGATACTCTTGAAAATCTTTGGATGAGTGATATTGTAGTTGATGAAATAGACAACATTTTTTGTGGCGATTTCAATATGAACTTTAATAAAGAAGTAGAATGCAGAGACTTGAAACGTGTTATGGAGGCATACGGGTTTCGACAAATTGTGACAGATGACACTCGAATAACAGTAACCAGCAGTACTAGAATTGATCTTGTTTTCACTAATGTGGACAGAGCTGAAGCAGTTACCATTCCAGATTGTCGCATATCAGATCATGAGACAATAAATATTTATGCTTGTTTTGGAGATAACGAATGGGTTTCCGAAAACGATTGCATAGTGAAGGATTGGAGTAGATATAATAACAACGTATTTCGTCAGCTTCTGGAGGTAGGGTTATCAACCTTGAGATGCGCAGACTTAAATGAGTTAGTAAGACGCTTCGACTTATTATTGAAGGATAGTGTAAATGCACTTGTGGTTCAAAAAAAGGTTAAGCCTGTACTAAATGGTACAGGTTCGGGTACTAAATGCATGGTACTCCAATAGCCTTAAGCAAATGAAAAATCGAAGAGACAATCTTTATAGAAAGTTTCTAAGAACGAAATGCGAAAGAAGTTGGCTAAAATACAAATTGGTAAGGAATGAATATTCGCGTGAAATAAAGCTGGCTAAAAATCGATCAATTCAAGATGAGCTGGAAAGAAATAAAAATAATGGAAAACTGCTATGGAAAACTATTAAACGATTAGTGAGTCCAAATGCTGCAAAAGTAGATTCGGTCTCTTTTGACGGGATTGAAATCACAGATGAAA